>NC_056731.1:1055558570-1055576070 GCF_019279795.1 Protopterus annectens | reverse complement strand
ATTTGCATGGCCATACCACCTCATACACATGCAAACTTTCTAAACAGTATTGTTGAATACTATGCATCTTTTCATACTGGCCCTGAACACTATATACTCTGACAGATACATGTGTTTCTAACTTGCACATACTCACTTCTTTGGTGTCATCCCTGCCATGCTACCACCCCCACCCTATACTAATGATGATAACTGTGCCCTGCCCGTTGCACATGCATCTGTGAGTCATGCCTGATGCACACAGTGGACAGATAATGCTTGCCTATTCACACACTTGCACTTATAAATATGTATTGCAGAAGAAAAGTAGTTCATTTCTTTTTCCTACTCATTTGAGAATGATTGTTTCTATAATTGTTGAACTGTATTGCATTACAGTTAGTATTGTCATTACACCAGTGGAAGCATTAGGCACTTCAGTTTTCCTTCTTGGTTTAGTTGTCCAAATGAGGATATAATTGACCTGTTCCATGTTTTAGAGATGGTGGTCAATTGAAATGTTTGATGCACACTATTGTTTCTAATATTTAACTGTATATTGCAAAAATCTGACATTAGAGTTATTACTGACATAACTGTATACCTCAGACAAATGCTCAACTTAGGGACATATACATATTTCCTTATGAGAATAATCAGTTATATAACTGCTTTTTTTCTTTACAGGTTTCACACTCATCTTGTCATTACTGCAAGTTCAAATTGTGCCCTTGGGGGTTATCCCTCTCTAATGCTATCAAAACACAGCCATTACATGGTTAAAGTAAAGGGTGTGAGTCTGACAGGCATTAGTTTTGCTATTTGTATGCTTGGGACCTTAGGCTTTGACCTAGGCAGTTACTGTGTGTGCGTGCTATCCTTTGCCTGTTTGCCAGAGTCTGAGCATACTGTGTATGTCTCCATCTGCCAGCACCACCTGCAGCTGATGGTTCTCCCTCAGACTCCTCATCTGTACCTGATGATGCTACCAATGGCCCCGCCTGTGGTCTTTGAAACTGTGGTCTTGCCCTTGTCCTTGTTGAAGCTGTTTCTTAAGAATTATATTGTGTAACATGGCACAGACTATAAGTATTTCAGCAGAGCTACTCGAGTTATATTGCAGTGCACTTCCTGATGTGTCTAGACACCAAAACCTTGACTTAAGCAAACTATACATAGATTCTTTGATATTTCTACTTTGAGCATAGGCCTCATTTTATCCTTGCTCAGTGGGGTTGTGTGGGTTTCTGATGGGTGTCATCAGCCAAGACTCCAGTGCATAACCTGCATACCTCATTAGATGCCCTTGAGGAATGTCACTCCTAGCAAACCTGATGTAGAGAACACAAGTGCACCATATGTGTGATTAGTGGAAACTACCTGAGTTACTTTCACAGACCACTGTAGACGATTCCTTGAGCATTAGAGGCAAGCTAACTTTTTACAGAATGGAAACCTTTTCTGTTGATGTACCTGCTTCCGTTTACACTGGGTGAGACTTTTATTTCTATGCATGTGCAATCTACAGCCCCCAACTCTTCAGGGAAGTGTGCTACTGCATATAATTCCCACTTGGTTCTTGCACTCTCCTGTGGGGTTTGTGGGAAACAGATGTGATCCCTTACATGTAGTATCTTTGCATTCAAAAATCTGATGTAATGTTCTAGAGGCTGATGTCTGTGCCACCACTAACATATTTCATGTGGTCTCTGGAAACTACCAGTAGCTAGTATATGCAATGACACACATACGTTGTTTCCACTGGGATTAGTTCTCTACAATTTCCCTGGGGCTTGAGGTGGTGGTTGGAGAAGTTGCATATTTCCTCCAGTGTTTCCATGTCAACCCTGTATCTCTGAGCAATTATTTTATCATGCAGTCCATGATAGGGCAAACAGACTCTAAACACCCTTCTTCTTCATGCCCAATGTCTGCCAGCAGCAGCACCCATATTTAAAGCCTGTCGGACATACAGCATAATAATAGCAGTAGCAACCCCCTGTGACGTTGTGATGTATTGCAAGCTGTAGCAGGAAAAGTAAGGCAGTGCATCTGTGAAATATGCCAGCATGGCTGGCTAAAGTTTTATAAATAATTATGTCATTTGACTGTCACACTGATTTGTACAGATGCTTGTATTAAAATATTTTTGTAAAAGCTCCTTATGTTAAAAATGCTGCAACAGATTCTTAACTGAGTTCTGAATGTGTATTGTGCCAGAGCCAGGTCACTAGATGTGATGTCATTCTATAACCAGCTGAAGGACCGAGCTCCAGCAGAAGCAGTTTGTCGTTTGCGTTTTTCTTTGCAATCTGATATAAAATATCTGTGCCAGTTATCACAGTTCAGTTGATAGTAGTTAGTTGTTAGTTATTTCTTGCGGTGTGTAGTGTCTCATCGTGCCTTGTGGAAGTAAGCATCTCAGCAGTACATCTTGCCTTGCAATACTAAGTGAGTTAACAAGGGAGAGTTTTTCCTTAGATCAGTTAGGAAAGATACAATGAAATTAGTTTAGTATTTTTTTTCTGAAACTATGAGATTCTGTCCAACTGTGTTATTTTTATATTTCCTTGTGGCTGAAACTCTGTTATTTATTGTAACTAAATATTAAATATTCTCCTGTTTTCTATTTTATTCTTCATTATTAAATATTTTCATACATTTTCATTGTGACTGTCTTTTAAAGAATACTTTTAATATCTCGAAAGTACTTGTGCTTATTTTAGTGACACTGTGGCCACTCTGATAAGCCATACTGCTTTGGTTACACTCTACCATTTATATCAGTATTAATTTGATGCAGTATAATTGGCTGCCCTTTGTAAGAGCTTTAGAGTATTTGACTGGAGGCAGCAATCTACTTTGTCGTCTGGAGAGAGGGGATACAGCTGGAGAATCTGTGTCGGCCATTCGCACGTGTGTGTGTGTGTGGGGGGGTGAAATCTGATATTCAAATGTGTGTGTTAGATACTTAGAATTGAGACAGAGTGCTCCAAAGTGAGTCTTGTTTGGGATCTAGAGAGACAGAGAGTCCATTCTCAGTGGAGCAAGTTCCCTGGGTGCTCTTGATGGAAACTGTGCTAGATACAGAGAGCTACATTTGAAATAATGTACACATCCATTCTTGTTCTTAGTGACCACCTCTCACCAGAGTCAGTAGTGAGGACTGGGGCTTCTTGATTACTGACCTGGGGTAAACAGAGGCCATCACATTTTCTAAGTACAATAATGATATATTCCAAACAGTTTTTTTGGTGTTCAATGAAAAAGCCCATACTGAGTGTACATGACTGATTTTTAGATTTCTGAATAGGTCTGACATGTTAGATTGGTTAATTAGCATGTGCTTCAGCTCTTTATGCTTTCATTAGCATATTCTGCTGTTTCCCTTTGTTTGGCAGAGTTACACACTGTGCAAGCTGCTTAATGAATACGATATAGTACATTATCATGCAACTATTAATGAATCTGGCCCATATAGAAATATATATATAGGATCATAGGAGGTTACTAGGCTAATGGCCCCAGGGCCCTTACAAGCCTAGCCAAGTTCAACCCATGTTCCCAACTGTGTCTGTCTTAGGCAGACACTAAAATCAGCACCTATTGCCCCTGCCCAATAGGGACACAAGTGAAACCCCTGGGGTGAATTTCCAGTTAACCATCCGGTCATCTAAATTACACTTAACTAGGGCCAACAGGGGGCTTTATTTAACATGAATAGGAAGCTTGTTCCAAAAGTGGGGCAACCTCTGTGAGACAAATGTGTCTCTCCAGCAAGTTCTGTTGATATCACATACCAGGTTAAGGTCCTTTGAGTGAGTAATCTGAGTGCCATTTGATTTGTAAATGTGCAGCATTTGCTTTAAAGCTGGGTCAGAGATTGCAAGGCACAAGTCACTTTTGAGCATTCTGTATTACACAAAGTAAAGTGACAATGATTTCAATCTGTCTGCATAAGGCAGATTTTGAAGACCCTGAATTTTCTTTGTACGGGACCTTTGTGGTCTTTCCAATTGCTGCAGGTGTTTGGAAACAAACATACCAAAGGGAGCATTGTACTCTATTATTGGCCCAATGAGGGAAGAGTACAGGGAGTCATAACCTCTTTTATCTGGAGGCAATGCCCTTACTTATGAGATGAGCAATATAAAATGCCCTTCTTACCACTGTGGAGACATGGTGATCAAAGTTAAAGTTGCTGTCACCTGTGTGCCCAGATCTCTCACCAGTGACTGTGAGCTTAGAGTATTGCTATTGATGTGGTAGTTTGCAGGAACATCACCCTTGCTGAAGGGGATGATAATGCATTTTTTTTTGCATTAAGTTTAAGACCATGACTTTGGTACAATCATTAGTCTGCATACAACCTTCTTGCAGGATGTTGACATAGCTAGGGGTTTCAATGACTGCTCCCAGTTTGCAGTCATCAGCAACCTTTGTCAGCCACAGTTCTTTATTTTTAGCCTATACTTTGGAGGAGTAGATTCCAAACAGTAGGGGTCCCAGATCTGATCAGTGTGGAACACCACTTGTTACAGGTCTGCTGGAAGAGGTGAAGTCCCCTATTTCGACTGTATGAGTTCTATCACTGACCCAGTTTGCAACCCACCTGACAATATATGGGCTGATTCCCAGTTGGGAGAGTTTATCAATGATGCCTGAGAAGAGGATTGTGTGAAAGGCCTTTGCTAAGTCTAGGTAGGCCGCATGCACAGATTTGCCCTCATCTAGGGCTTTGGTGACTGTCTTGGAAAAGTCCACTAAGTTTAACAGGCAGGATCTCCCCTTGACCAAGTCAAACTGGGTGGGGTCGAGCATTTGGAGATTTCCTATATCTTTGTTAATAAGGTCCATGATTCCTTCCTTGGCCTTGAAGATAAGGCTGGTCAGGCTAATGGGTCTATAGTTCCCAGGGTCCATGGATGCACCCCCTTTGTGCAAAGGGATGACAGTAGCTGTTTTCCATTCCAATGGGATGAAGCCAGTGCTTAGGCTGTGATTGAAAACTGTCCCCAATGGTGATGCTAATTTATATTTTAACCCATGTAGTACACAGTCCAGGATGTTGTCTGGTCCCACAGACGCTGTGTTTTTGGCCTTAGAGAGAGCATTTAAGACCTGCTTCTTGGAGATATTAGGTGAGAGACAGGTGTTAGGGATGCTTTGGGATATATGTGGTGGAGACAGAAGAGTGAAGTTTTCACTGATCCTGTCAGCCAGCAGTTTGGCTATATCTACAGGTTCTATATATGTAGTACCATTAACTATGAGTTCAGTGCAAATCTAGGTCTTACCTTTGAGCTTATGGATGTAACTAAAGAAGTATTGTGGTTATCCTTAGTTAGGGTAGCTAATGTGGATTCATAGTTAGCTTTGTTGGACTTCACTAGGAGTCTTATTTACTTGTTTAAGTTGAGGAGGGAGAGTTCTGAGACAGTTGTTTCCTACTCTGAGACAACAATTTCTTTCTCCTATTGTATAGCCTGTTAATGGCAGTTGTCCACCAGGAAGGTTTGTTTTTCCTTGAAGTTATAGATGAGGTGAGAAAGAAATGGCTCTTGAAGGTACTCCTAGCAATATGGAAAGAAATGAGTAACCAGGATAATTGGACAATAGGCATTCTAGCACTAGTGTAAAAGAACAAAGGGGACATTCATAACTGTGGGCAGTATAGAGGTAATAAACTGCTGTCATACTGCATGAGATTGTTGCAGTGGGTGATTGTTAAATAAGTAGTAGAAAGTTAGATGGGATATTCACAGTTTGGACTCAGGTCAAGATGCAGCACTACTTACCCAATGACTGCAATGAGGCAGACTGGGAGAATACACTAGAAACAAGGAAAGAGTCCAACTTGGCATTCCAGGACTAGAAATATATGACAATGTCCCAAGAAAGCTAACTTGGGCAGTCATGCAATGTTTTGGAGCTCTAGAAACATTGGTAGAATTAACACAGGCTATGTACAAGAGCATAATTACACAAGTAAGAACAGTGTTGCAACTGAAAAAAGTGAATACATACAAACAAATGCTTTTTACTGATGTAAAAATAAAGTGATTACTCATATAAGTGAAAGTTCTTTTTAATGGTACTTTTGCTGGCAGCCATTTGTATGAGATCATGTTGCAGTGCGGTATGGTAATGTGCCTTTACCCTGCTGTTGTGCAATCTCGGAGCTGGTATATATAATTAACAGGTATGGGGAAGGTGCATGGGGTTTGCCCCCCAGAAAAAAATATAGTTTTGGTGTCTCCTGTTTTTGATAATTTTAGATTCACTCTCTTTTGAACATTCAGTATTGTATGATACAATTACATAGCTAAACAGATATAACTATAATTATATGTATATATGGTTACTATATACTGAATGATTTTCTTGGTGTCAGAAGTGGTTGAATGCATGCTTTATTGGGTGCAGAAACATGAATCATGCAACATTAAGTGTTAGGTAAGCAATTATTTATTTGTTTGCTTGTTTATTTATGTACTTGTATTTGTTTTCTGAGGTAGAGCACTAATCTCCATGGGCCTTTTTCAGAGTCAGCCCGGGAGCTGTGTCTGGTCAAGTGACTTGCTCAAAGTCACACATGATGAAGTATGAAACTTTTTTAATAACCAATGTTTCAGCATTGTATCTGAGTATTTGCTTGTGTGTGTGTGTGTGTGCGTGTGTGTGTGTGTGTGTGTGTGTGTGTGTGTGTGTGTGTGTGTGTGTGTGTGTGTGTGTGTCTGTGTGCGTATGATGAGCATGTGTGCAATCACCATGGACCTTCTACAGACTCAGCCTGAAAGCAGTGTCTGGTTAAGTGACTTGTTCAAAGTCACACACAATGAATTATGAAACTTTTTTATAACTAATGTTTCATCATTGAATCTGAGTATTTGCTTGTGTGCGTGTGTGTGTGTGTGTGTGTGTGTGTGTGTGTGTGTCTGTGTGTGTGTGTGTGTGTGTGTGTGTGTGTGTGTGTGTGTGTGTGTGTGTGTGTGTGTGTGTGTGTGTGTGTGTGTGTGTGTGTGTGTGTGTGTGTGTGTGTGTGTGTGTGTGTGTGCGTGTGTGCGTGTGTGCGTGTGTGTGTGTGTGTGTGTGTGTGTGTGTGTGTGTGTGTGTGTGTGTGTGTGTGTGTGTGTGTGTGTATGCATGTGTGTGTGAGTGTGTGTCTTGTCTATTGGTACAGCTAGGGACAGAATGTAATGGTAAAGGTAGTCAGCAGACCTTGCAACATTTTTTGTTTCTAAACAAGTGCAGACAGAATTAAAGTTACTGCACTGCTATGCATTTTATTCTGTAGTAATGTAACATTTAGGTTCATATGTACATAGGTAAGTACTAGGCTATCTGCCCAAGGGCATTTATAAGCCTAGCCAGAGTGTGTTGGCTTTCACCACCCCCTTGGATTAGTTTCCTGTGCCTCTGACCAGCACAGCCATTAGTTCCCTGCACCTCTGTCCAGCAGAGCCACTGCAGTGATTCCTGGGGTAAATTTTCTGTTTCCCATCCACTCATCAAGGTTTCTCTTGAAGAGTGCTAGTGAGGGGCTCTGCCTGATATATATTGGAATCTTGTTCCAAAGCATGCAGAGTCTCTGGGTCAGGAATCTATCCCTCCAGCATGTCATATTTATCGTTGTGGTAAGGTTTATATCCCTGGAGCGTGTGGCCCTCAGGGATTTGTTTTTTTTTAGGTGGAGCATATCCATCAATTCTGGGTTGGACATGGCCTTGTATGTCAAGCAGAGATCACCTCTGAGTAAGCTGTATGCAACTGAGTATATCTGGAGTTTTATTAAGTCGGGTTACATAGGTCATCTGTTTGAGGCCAGTAATCCTCTTGGTGAGGTACTTTTGTGGTATTTCCAGCTGTTGCAGGTATCTTGTAAGGTACATCCCAAATGGGGCATTGTATTCTATAATGGGTCTAATAAGTGATGAGTAGAGAGGCACAATAACTTCCTTTGTTCTGGATGCGAACCCTTTTGAGATTAGGTGGGCCACATAAAAGGATTTTCTAACCACCTTGGCAATATGATTATCCAAGGAGAGATTGCTATCTACCTGGGTCCCCAAATCCCTTATTATTTTTTCTGTATTTAGGGGAGTACCAAGTTTGTGGGCACATTGTTTTTTCTAAAGGGGATGACTATGCACTTTTTGGCATTCAGCTTGAGGCCATGATTTTGACACCAGGTATCCGTCTCAGTAAGACCCTGCTGGAGGGTGTCTGTATCAGCCAGAGAATCAATTATGACCCCTAGTTTGCAGTCATCTGCGAACTTTGTCAGCCAAAGTCCTCCTGTGCTTGCCTGTACCTCTGAGAAGTATATACTGCACAGGAGGGGTCCTAGGACTGAGCCCTGGGGGACGCCACTTGTAACTGGTTTATAGTCAGACCTAGAGTCTGCAACTCTCACTGTGTGGGCTCTGTCCATGAGCCAATTTGCAACCCATCTCATGATGTAGGGGTTAATGTTCAGGTTGGTGAGGTTGTCTATAATACCAGAATGGGGAATTGCATCAAAATCCTTTATGTGGTCTAGGTGGGCTGTGTGGACCTCCTTACCCTCATCTAATGCCTTAGTAACTGTCTCCAAGAAGTCCACCAGGTTTAGGAGGCATGATCTGCCTTTAACAAAGCCAAAATGGGTGGGGCCCAAAGTTTGGAGGTTCCCAATGTCTCTGTTAATTAGTTCCATGATGATGCACTCCATAGCCTTGCAGACCAGGCTAGTTGGGCTTATAGGGCGATAGTTTCCATGGTCCGTTGTGGTGCCACCTTTGTGGAGCAGGATAACTGTTGCTGTGTGCCTCTCTGTGGGTATGTAGCCTGTAGAGAAGCTGAGTTTGAACAGTGTGTTTAGGTGAGGAGTTAGTTCATTTTGGAGCTCTTGTAAGACACAGCCTGGGACACCTCCTGGTCCCATTGAGTCTGTGCGTTTGGCTTTGGATAGGGCTTTATTAACCTGTGTGTCGCTGATTGCCGGGGCCTTACATTATTCTGGTATGGTTATGGGCCCTTTAGTGGGAGAGAGGGGTGTAAAGTTTGCCCTGAACCTGTCTGCCAAAATGTTGGCAATATCAGTCGGTTCAGTGTATTTTGTGCCATTCTGCACAAACTCAGAGCAGATTTGAGAGTTTCCACTTAGGTTCTTGACATAGCTAAAGAACGCTTTGTGGTTATTTTTGGAGTCCTTGGCAATTTATCTTTCGAAGATAGCCTTGGATGATTTAATGAGGGATCATAATTTCTTGCTGATACTGATCAGGGATGTCTTTCCTTCTAGGGATTTTAATCTTATCTGTACTAGTTTCCTCCTTCTATTCTAGAGCCTGTTTATGGCAGGGGTCCACCAGTCTGGTTTCCTTTACTTGGAGGAGTGAGTATTGGTGTTACTTGGATAGCACGGTCCATGCATTCCTGTAAATGATCATAGAGTGCATTTGTATAGGGTTCAGCAGCTTGGACAGCATTGTCCATTGGTGTGGGGGCTGTGAACCTTTCCACCTCGGTCTTAAGCAACGTGAAGTTTGCTTTTGAAAAGTTTTTCACGGTGGTTTCCTTGATTGGGGTTGGGGGCGGAATGTGAATATTCAGAGTAATTAGTCTATGGTCTGATCTGACTAGTGAGGGGTTGACGTCAGTTGTGGAACACCAGTCGCCCATGTTGGTGATGGCCAGGTCCAATATGTTGTTCCCTCTCGTGGGGGTGTTGACCAGTTGATCCAGGACGTTCGAGTTTATAAATTCAAGGAAGCATTGGGCAAGAGAGTTAGTACTTGAGTAGTTCTCCCAGTTAATGTTTGGATAGTTGAAATCACCCAGTATTAAGGTGTTTGGTAGGACATTCATATTTCCCAGTGTCTCCAGAAATGCAGAATGGGGGTCCTGGGTCAAGGTGGGTGATCTGTAGCAAGCTACAATTTGGATTGCAGTTTTGCCCGTTGTTAGTTACACTTGGATGATCTCTGATGCATCGTGCTGCACCACTAACCTGGAGGTGTGAGTATCCTTGATGAATATGGATACACCCCCACCTTTTGTGTTTCGGTCCGGGTTCTGTGGCCGAAAGGTATGGTATGAATTATAGCCTGGTAGTGCTGAGGTGCTCTCTGGAACCTTAAAATAGGTTTCTGTTACTGCACAGATATCGATGTTCTCCATACTGAGTAATGCCTCGAGTGCATGCATTTTGAGGTTTAGACTTCTGGCATTGAACAGCATTACCCTCAGTTTTTGGTTAGTAGTGCTATTTATGGTGGTGGGTTTGTCTTTTGAGCCTTGCCTAAAAAAGGCACTATGGGGGTGGCAAGAGCCTTTGCCAGTATTCAAAAGCCTAAGGGTGACAGGTGCAAGCCATCTCTTGTGAAACAATGTGGCTTGTTGAGCATGTCATCCCAGGCAGACAGATACTGGATCCCCTTTGAATGACACCAGAAACTTAGTCAATTGTTGAAGTTGATAATTTCTTCTTTATACTATGGCATCATTCTTTGTAAGGGCAGGATGCTGCTCAGGGTCAGGGTCATACCTGCCTGGGCTACATGATCAGAGATCTCTTCCATGTCTCTTTTCATGTAGTCCAGGGAGGTATATCTCAGGTCATTCACACCAACATGTACAATGACAGAGTCGTAATTGTAATTGTTCTGGAGTGACCTGAGGACTTGTGTTATGTGGTGGATCCTGGCGCCAGACAAGCAGCTAACTGTAACTTTCTCCTTGTCTAGCCTAGTTAGTGGGGCATCAGTGTGCCTGACTATGTCACCTATCACTAGTGTGTTGGGTATGTTATTTTGCCTTAAGGGCTGTGATTGCGTGGCACACTGATTATGTGAAGTATGTGTTTCATGGTTGGTGATGGGTTGTGTAGGTTGCTTGGATGTCTGCTTTGGAGGTGTCTGTTGCTTTTGCAGATTTTTATTTTGAGCCTCCGAGTATGTTTTCATGTATTTATGTGTGCTATTTGCCTGTGTTGGTTTGTTAGGTCTATGTTAGACTGATGGTGTGTTGCAAGTATTACCCTTCTCCTATTGACTGTCAGTTACAATCTGGGGTTGAGAGAGCTTTGCCTCCAGTCTGGCTGCATAATTGCATCTCTCGCATATATTAGTGTTTGGTGGTAGGAGGAGAGGGTTGTCTGTGTACATGAGGCAGTTGTAACATTGCCTCAAAATGCCCAGATTCACCAGTTGGACTGGAGAGTACACCAGAAACTACCCTTTGGACATGTCTGAATAGGTAGAGTGAGCTGTTTTTTCTGACTGACTGGTGGGGATAAATAGAGAGCCTTGTCCTTCTGGACAGTATAAGGGGGCTAGTGCTAGGGGTATTTAGTGCTTGTTAGGAGTTTTATGCAAGTGCTGGGCTGTAAAATGAATGGTTTGAGTGCTAAAGTTGAAGGTTTGTCTAGTTCCAAGGGAAAAACATAAGAGTAGAATTCGTAGAGTCGGGAATAGTTTAACACTAGCTAACCGGCACTGCCCACCCAGCTCGCAAAACCACGCAAATGTGATTTTTATATCAGAAAGATGAAAGAGATAGAAATTAGCCTAAAATGGTCAAAAAAACTACAGTTTCTGGGCAGAAACCACTCCTCCAAGGGCAGGTAGGCTGTTCAGAGCTCGCCACTCTCACTGGTGAACAAAGAAACTTCCTTTTTGCCCAAGTAAGGTATGGCCAAACACAGAAGCTTAAACACAGTCCAGGTATCAGCAGGTATCTGAAACTGGACTTTTCTAGCTTAGTAAGGCAGGAAAATAGCAATATTTATTTTGTTTTTTGTTTTTTTTTCAAGAAGACAGCAGAAACAAATGCAAAAGCACTTTTATAGTGCAGTAATAGCTGTCACACTTGAGAGGGAAGCCAGTAACAGTTAAAAATACAATTTTACAACAAACAACAAATTCTAAAGTGCAGGCACAGATAAATGCAATTTCAGTGTAAAATGAGCATTCTGAGAAGCAATAAATGGCAGAAAATCAGTGTTTAGGCGGAAATAACAATGAGCAACAAGAAAAAACAAAAAATGGTACTTAAACACACCAAAGTCTCTCCTTTTGTCTCTCTGGCATGGTAGATCTCTGCAGGATACCTGGGCAGGATCTGCTGAGCTTATACAAACACAAAAACCAAGCAAATGCATTTTTTATATCAGAAAGATTAAAGAGATAGAAATTAGCCCAAACTGGCCAATAAAACTACAGTTTCTGGGCAGAAGCCACTCCTCCAAGGGCAAGTAGGCTGTTCAGAGCTCCCCACTCTCACTGGTAAACAAAGAAACTTCCTTTTTGCCCAAGTAAAGTATGGCCAAACACAAAAGCTTAAACACAGTCTGATTACCTTATCATATGTTCCCTGAGTATAGTGTGCCTATGAGTAAGTATATATACATACATACATACACAGTCACATGCATACACACATACATACACACACACACACACACACACACACACACGCACACACACACACACACACACACTATATATATATATATATATATATATATATATATATATATATATATATATATATATATATTTAAAAAGTTTTGTGGGAGGGGGAGTAGGATGGAAACTTCAACCTGAAATTGTTCACACCAGGTACAGTTGAATCTGTTTTAGCTGTTAAAGCTGTCACCAGAATCAGTTTATTGAAAAGTGATTAAAGGGGAAGTGGTGGAATAAAGATAATCAAATTGAATGGGAGAGGGTAATGAATATAGATGTAAAGAGTATGCCACATAATTTGATTATATTCTCAGCAATATTAGGGTCATTTGATGGCTTTGAAAATAGCAGTAGAGGAGAGGCTTACTAGAAATAATCATGTCTCATTTAAATGCGAGTGCACACAAGGCATTTCTGCAGTTAGCTCCTATTGACGATTCTAGGCATCAAATATTGCTTGTTCATATTTGCATTAATAATTCCAAACAATGTTACATACAAGGTATCAGATTATTTTATCTTAAAGGATACATGATGGCAAGCACAATTGCATTGATATTTGACCTCTGTCTAATGAAGGTAAAGAGATATTGAATATTGTTTGTATACTGTTTCTTTGTATTTTAATATTTTTTTATTTCTCTAAATATCTCAACAACCAGGTAACACAGGCAGAACTGCATAGCCTCATATGAAAGCGAACAGTCATATGAAGAAATTCCTGCTGACAGTATGGTTGTTGCTTGAATGGTTAGTGAGATATAATAAGCTGTCTATAAAACATTACAAAATTAATCAGTAAAAGAAACTCACCACTGAGCAAAGCAACCTTGGATAAAAAGAGCTGTATACAAGAGAACAAAAACCAAGGATGCACCAACAGCTATGTAGAAATCCAAAAATTGTCAGCAAACAAATCCAAAATGTCAACAGCCAACGATGTATTCCACTTTTTATTGACAGGAACAGAATAAAATAGTAAGCGCTTTCACATCCATTTTAAAGCACTGAACTGGATGAATGCCGTATCTTGAATAGTTTAAAATTGCAGTTTTCTAGTAACACTTATAGTTCCAGATATACAAATATTTGTTTGAACTGAATGGTAAGAACTTCATTTTTTAAATGCTTAAGCCACACCCACTGGGAGTTACGAGTATATACTCAAAAGAACAGTACTAGAGGGAATGCGTTAACCGACATGCAGTTACTTGAACTTATCACATCCAAAACCTTGGGAGATTGCTACCCAGGAAAGTTATACTGCAGCAAGGATAAAAAACATATTCCAAATAAATGTAGCTTTACTTACAGATGTGTGAAAAATGTTGGACAATACTTTCCAAAAAATAAATATTCCTATAGATATATAGAAAGACAACTTAAGTTTGGTGATAAAACTTGGAGTAATGTATCACATGGAAATTCCAGTTTTTGTGAAACTATTGTTAAAACTCAGATTTTAACTGTTACAAATAAGGATAAGAATGGACAGCGCAGTGGTGCAGTGGTAGTGTTGTCGCCTCACAGCAAGAAGTTCTTCGGTTCAATTCTCGGCGGGGTGCTTTCTGTGTGGAGTCTGTATGTCCTTCCTGTATTTGTGTGGGTTTCCTCCGGGTGGACAGGTTTCTTCCCACATTCAAAGACATGCATCTAGAGCATTTTTCCCTGGGCCTCCTCTGAAAATTGGCTTCATTCCAAGTCAGACTTTCCCGGTTAAATAAATAAAACAAGAAGTCCAATATCAGAGACTGAACTATGTATTCCATTAAAGGTGTCATATATTTGTGTGTATGCCACTATGGTACCTTCTATGTTGGACAAATATCATGCATGCTTAAGCAAAGAATATCATTACATCTCAGTGATCTTAGATGTAATAAAGAGCAAAGTCAATTGGTTAAACATAAATTAAAGCATTCTCAAGCATCTTATAAATTTATTGGCATTAAACTTAATTATGTTGGATTCAGTAAATATGAGAGCTTTAGGTTGTTGGACAATAAGGAGAAAATGTGGATTATTATTCTTGGGGTTATGTTTCACCTATGTTTAAATTAAATCTTGGATAAAATTCAGTATGTATTATTGATTATGTTATTTATTTTGTATATTTTTTTGCAAACATCTATTTTTGATATATCTATATCTATCTATATCTCTCTCTATAGACTTGAAGACCATATGGCCGAGACTAAATGTTCGACATTTGAAATATCGACCATGTGGAACTGGCATCTCCGTACAGTGCGGAATGGAAAGATTTCCATTTCTGCACTGTAGTGTGATCTTGCAGTTGGTATATTTAAGTTATGGGGGGTGTGGGAGTTGCAGCCCCCCATGGGGGGTGAAGGGCGACGTAGCCCCCCCTGCTAGTAGTTTGAAGGTAAGTTACTGTTGTGTTTTTTTTTTTTTTTTTTTTTATTACATGGTCGACATTTCTAATGTTGATCATATGGTCTCGGACATATGGTCTTCAACATTCTGAAATGTCGACCATGTATAGTAGACCCATATATACATACATATATATCTTGCATGTTCTACTTGAATTGTACCTTTAGATGGCAATAATATGTGCTTTATACCGAATGTTTTTACATTTTTTGATTTAATAATCAAAATCAGCAATAGATGTATCCATTCCTGTATTCATTTATTTGTTAAAATATGTCTTGGATAAAATTCAGTATGTATTATTGATTATGTTATTTATTTTGTATATTTTTTCAGAACCCACAGTGTGAGAGTTGCTGGAGCCATGTCAGACTCGAAACCGGTCACAAGTGGCATCCCACAGGGTTCTGTCCTGAGACCACTCTTGTTCGGTATATACTTTTCCGAGGTACAGGCAAACGTGGGAGGACTATGGCTCACCAAGTTCGCAGATGACTGCAAACTGGGCACCATAATCAACTCTCCAGCTGACACAAACATCCTTCAAAAAGGTCTCACAGAGACAGATAACTGGTGCCAGCACCATGGTTTAAAGCTAAATGCCAAAAAATGTATAGACATACCCATTGGCAAAAACAATGTGCCCACAAATTACCACATAGGCGGAAACCCATTAAATACAGAGAAAGTTTTTAGGAACCTGGGGACCCAAGTTGATAGCAATCTCTCCTTTGAAATCCACATTGCCAAAGTGGTTAGAAAGACCTTCTACATAGCCCACCTCATCACGAAGGGTTTCACATCTAGATTAAGAGAGGTAATCATGCCCCTTTATTCATCCCTCATCAGGCCCATCATAGAATACAATGCTGCTTTTGGGATGTACCTTACCTGACACCTGCAGCAATTAGAAAGACCCCAAAAATATCTCACCAAGAGGATCAAGGGTCTCAAACAGATGCCATATGCTGCTCGGTTAAAAAAAATCCAGCTCTACTCAGTTGCATACCGCCTACTTCGAGGCGATCTATGCCTGACATACAAAGCTATGTCAAATCCAGAATTAATGGACATGCTCCACCTCTGTAAATCTAAATCCCTTAGAGCCACATGCTCGAGGGACTTGAACCTCAGCACAGAAATAAATAGAACTTGCTGGAGGGACAGGTTCATAACCCAGAGGCTCCCTTCGCTCTGGAATAGAATTCCAGTTCATGTGAGGCAGAGCACCTCACTGAATCTCTTCAAGAAGAATCTCGATAGGTGGATGGGGGATCGTAAGTTTGTCCCAGGGATTACTCCCATGTCACTATTAGACAGAGGCACAGTAAACTAAACCTTAAAAAGGGCACAGTATACTCAAATCAAGGGGTGGCGTAAGCCAGACAGAATCGGGCTAGGCTTATAATTGCCCCAGGGCAGATAGCCTAGTATGAACCTATGAACCTATGAACCTATCAATATATTTAAAAACTGAATGTTGTTAAATACAAATAAATAATGAAAATTATTTTTTTTTTTTATCTGATTAGTTTTAGATGTTTGATCACAACTCCCTACATTTTTCCTTTAAATAATAATTATCTGTGTTCTTGCTTAATGGAATTAAAAAAAAAAAAACAAAACAAAAAACTTGTTAGGGCTGAAACCTGGGAGATTGCATGTGTGAAATAAAATTATATGTCATACTTTTGTGTTTACTAGGACTATTTTTTGTTCTTGTGTTTATATACATACATATCATGCACACATACTGCATACTTATGTGTGTGTGTGTTTGTGTGTGTGTGTGTGTGTGTGCGCATATATATATATATATATATATATATATATATATATATATATATATATATATATATATATATATATATATATATATATATATATATATCGATCTACTTCAAAATATCACATTTCCAGAAGATCTAATATCAAAACTACGAGATCAGAACCACAAAAAAGCAGATTATCGAAAGGTCAGAAGATTGTAGTCTAGAATATAGAACTGTACTTAAAAACTGATAGGGTAAATGATTGAAGGGTGCGGTGTTACTTTAAGGTTTTGTAGTAAACATGTTGAAAAAATTGGTGGAATTGACTTTGCATGGTTTTGTTGTCTTTGGAGAAATTTGGGTACATGTAAGTATAAAAAGAAAAAGAAGTTGTTTGATTTCAGCTTTATTTGTTAATTTAGAAGGGAGATTTGCAGTTAAAGTATTTTGGTTTTGTAAGTAGAAGTGTACTGCTTAGTGTAATAGATACTAGTTAAAAAAGGTATTGGCTATAATAATGGGGGGATGTTGTTGAAACGGGAAGGTGCACTGGAGTGTGTTATATGACACAAGGCTGAAATGTAGACTGATTTCTTGTCTTCAAAGTAGTGCAGTCTCTGAGATGGTATGTTTAATTTGCAGGGGGGGAGGTCCAGGGGGTATAGCTCCCCTACAAAAGTGAAGGGAGATAGATATGATACATTTTGGTTCTATTTCTGTTTTTGATGTTTTAGGAGTTGTTATTTTAAATGTTCGATAATCTGTTGTTTTGTCATTTTGGTATGGATGTTTTGACATTCGATCTTCTGGAAATGTGATATTTTGAAGTAGAGCCATACAGACATATATGTATATATATATATATATATATATATATATATATATATATGGTTCTAGGTT
>NC_056731.1:1055093570-1055198570 GCF_019279795.1 Protopterus annectens | reverse complement strand
TGTCTTGCATGCTTTGCATACGTTTCAGTATCCACAGACACTGACAGGTGTGATTACTATTAGAGGCAGGCTGTACTATTCAGTATTTTAGGTTGTATATAAACAGCCATGTCCACGCCTCCCTGCAGTGCTTGGACATGCCCCATGCACTCGCGCACATTTCCTATGCACGTGGATGTGGCAGCAGCGCACCTTCATTAATATGTATATGGTGCTACTGCGCCATCTCTACACCGCACAATTGGTGCAAGCCTAATGCCTTTCTTGCGCCGAGCTTCATGAATCCCGGGGATTGTATTTATGTTTTAGTTTTTTTTTTTGCTAAATTATGTTTAAAATGTGTACATTTGAATTTGGGAGGCTTTGTTGTTGTTGTATCTTTTGGCTTTTCCCAGTTAGGGGTCGCCACAGCGGAATTCCAGTCTGCTAATGATTGGAAGTAAATTTTTACGTACCGAGTTGCCAGCTCTGACGCACAACCTTCAACGAAGGTATGCCCTTTCACGCATGTCTCCACACAGAAGACGCTTTAGCTGAGAATCGAACAGGACAACGTCTTACTGTGAGGCAACAACGCTGCCGCGTATAGTTTGATATGATAACAAGCTCCCCCACACACACATACACACACACACACTTTTTTGTTTGCAGACAGTCCTGATTTGTACAAATACAAAATAATAAAAAAATATAACAAAAGCATGTTTTGTGACAAAATTAGTTTTCTAACATTATTGAAGAAAGCTATGTTAATGTATCTGAAAGAAGTACAACAGTTAATAACAGTGAAATTGTATTTTGACAGTGTCATAAAAATCATTTTTTGTAGATGATAATTTGTCCCATAAAATTATATTATCCAATAAAAAATGTCCTTCATCGAAACGGAAGGAGCCCAAATCTGCATTGTTTTCTACAATGATTACTCATATGGGCAACAAATAGCAAAGAGCAGTGAGCACATAAGATTCAAAAGAGAATACTTCAGAAAACAGAAAAAGTATTAAATTTGCTTTAGCCAACTCGGGCCTTAAAATTGTATATTAAGTACGTTAATGTATCTTCATATGATGTTTGATGCAGAGCCTGCAGCATTTTCAAAACCATACTTTAAGTCGCCTTAGTCCATTGTCATTATTATTCACTCAAAACAAAGCAAGACGCACCCATTGCAAACATTTCCTGAAGGTACACAAAGTTAAAGATTTGTCAGTAACATGTATACTGTAGAAAAATAACTGCTACAGCCGGTATAAAATGAGTAAATCAGGCTGCTTTTCTTAGGTATCTCCACTACCATTTTTAGAATTTCAGAGAATATTCCACATATAAAAAAAACTTGATTCTTCCTTCTGTGTGTTATAGCTACACATAGTAATCAACAGATATTAAACTGATCCATTAATGATGTAACTTTTTATGCAGACAACAAAGAAAGATGAGAACATCATTGATAGCTGAATGAGGACAGATTAAGATAGGTGTGAGGAAATACATATTTGCTGAGAAGGCAATATTGTCTGCTATGCATTGCTGGAGCTAGATATACAATGTATCTCATCAGGCACATGCTTAACTTCTTGGGTCAGATCCAGGAAAGGATGGGGCAAAGGTAGGTAGGGGACAGATGTACAAGAGTTGGATGGACTATTATTTGAGATGACATTCGAGTAAGCTGGGCTTCATGAATCAGTGCAATTTATCTTCATATATTCATCTAGACTATTTCCAATAAATTGCACTTCCCAACATACTCCATTATGATACAACACATATTTTATTGGACCAAGGCAGAAGAAGTCCCTTTTAACTATTAAATGTGTTTTTTTTTTTTTTTGTTATTTTGTTCAAGCACAGGGTCATATAATTTATGCTGCCTCTTCTCTCTACCCTATATCAATGAGCCAAAAAGTTCATAGGTGCTACTTTGGACATGTTCAATAGTTTTAACTTACATGGCACTCATTTTTCTAGAAGCTAATGAGGTAGTAGTAAAGGGGCAGTTTTACTCTCTATCAAGATTAGTTGTTTGAATACTACATTTAGTGTCACAGATAAGTACTGTGCAATTATTTTGGTACAGACCCAATATGTTATACAGCTCCTTCCACTTACCCTTTAGACAGCTGTAGTCAAAAGGCATTGTAGTCTGCATTCAGTGGATGATTTATTGAGAGTCAGTTTGTTTTATTTCACTTCATCTGTTGAACAGGGGTGTAAATGGGCTCCCTAGAAATTGACTACACAAACTTACATGTGTATTTTCATGTCAGGTCTGCCTGCTGTTTCATAAATATTATTATCATTGCTGACTACTGGTCTTTGTTTTATCCTACTTGTCAGTTGTTACATGACTCACAGGAGCTATGAATTTCATTTTTAGTTTCAGATAGCTAATATTTTACATTCACAGCAGGAATATTCTTGCTTGAAGTAAATGTCTTACGCTTGTTGCAGTATCCTGCAATACATGGCCTTTTTTTGATTGCCACCACACTTTAGCATCTATTTAATAATGACCTTTGGATGACATAGGGGAAGAAGTAATGCATACATAATATACTTACCACTGCTATCCCAGCCCCTGCGGATGCACAAGCCAGTGCATTTCTTTGTGCCCAGATAAATGAGGAGGGTTGCATCAGAAGGGCATCCAGCATAAAACTTGGCCAAATCATTCATGTGGATACCAGTGAATATTTACATACCAGATCGGTCGAGGCCTGGGTTAACAATGACCACCATCAGTACTGTTAGAAAGCAGAGTGCTGGCAGAAATTGGGCTACTGTTGGCCGAAGAAGGAGAGGAGGGGCAAGGCATGGCCAAAGGCAGGAAGAGAGGAGAAAGGCTAGGACTGTGGTAGTGAGGGTCGGAACATTGAATGTTGGCAGTATGACTGGTATAGGGAGAGAGCTAACCGATATGATGGACAGAAGGAAGGTTGGTATATTGTGTGTGCAAGAGACCAGATGGAAGGGGAGTAAGGCTAGGTGTATCGCAGAAGGGTTCAAACTTGTTTTATCATGGTATGGATGGGAGGAGAAATGGCATAGGAGTTATCCTGAAGGAACAGTATGCTAAGAGTGTTTTGGAGGTGAAAAGAGTGTAGGATAGAGTGATGTTTATGAAGCTGGAAATGGATGGTGTAATGATGAATGTTGTTAGTGCATATGCTCCACAAGTTGGGTGTGCAATGGACGAGAAAGAAAAATTTTGGAGTGAGATGGATGAAGTGGTGATTACTGCACCCAAGGGTGAGAGAGTGGTAATTGGATCAGATTTCAATGGGCATGTTGGTGAAGGGAACAGGGGGTGAGGAAGTGATGGGTAGGTATTGTGTTAAACCAAGGAATTCAGAAGGTCAGATGGTAGTGGATTTTGTGAAAAGGATGGACATGGCTGTGGTGAATACATATTTTAACAAGAAGGAGGAGTATAGGGTGACATACAAGAGTGGAAGAAGATGCACACAAGTGGATTATATCTTGTGTAGAAGGGCCAGTCTGAAGGAGATTGGAGACTGTAAAGTGGTGACTGGGGAAAGTGTAGTTAGGCAGCATAGGATGGTGGTTTGTAAAATGATGTCGGTGATCAAAAAGAGGAGGATGAGTGTAAGGGCAGAACCAAGGATCAAATGGTGGAAATTGAAAAAGGGTAATTGTGAGGTGGAGTTCAGGGAAGAGTTAAGACAGGCACTGGGTGGCAGTGAAGAGTTACCAAATATCTGGGTAACTACAGCAGAGCTAGTAAGTGAGATGGCTAGAAATGTGCTTGGTATGACATCTGGACAGAGGAAGGAAGACAAGGAGACATGGTGGTGGAATGAGGAAGTACAGGAGAGTATACAGAGAAAGAGGTTGGCAAGGAAGAAGTGGGATTGTCAGAGAGATGAAGAAAGTAGACGGGCATATAAGGAGATGAGGTGTATGGCAAAGAAAGAGGTGCGAAAGGCAAAGGATAAGGCATATGAAGAGTTGTATGAAAGGTTGGACACTATGGCGGGAGAAAAGGATCTGTACCAATTGGCTAGACAGAGGGACCAAGCTAGGAAAGATGTGAAGCAGGTAAAGATGATAAAGGATAATGAGGGAAACTTACAAGTGAGGAGAGTGTGTTGAGAAGATGGAAAGAGTACCTTGACGGGTTGATGAATAAAGAGAATGAGAGGGAGAGAAGGTTGGATGATGTGGGGATAGTGAATCATGAAGTGCAGTGGATTAGCAAGGACGAAGTAAGGATAGCTATGAAGAGAATGAAGAATGGAAAGGCTGTTGGTCCAGATGACATACTTGTGGAAGCATGGAGGTGTTTAGGTGAAAGGGCAGTGGAGTTTTTAACCAGATTGTTTAACGAAATCTTGAAAACTGAGAGGATGCCTGAGGAATGTAGAAAAAGTGTTTTGGTACGGATTTTTAAGAATAAGGGTGATGTACAGAGCTGTTGTAACTGCAGAGGGATTAAATTGATCAGTCACAGCATGAAGCTATGGGAAAGAGTAGTGGAAGCTAGGTTAAGTAGGGATGTGATGATTAGTGATCAGCAGTATGGTTTCATGCTGGGAAGGAGCACTACAGTTGTGATGTTTGCTCTGAGACTGCTGATGGAGAAGTACAGAAAAGGTCAGAAGGAGTTGCATTGTGTTTTTTGTAGACTTAGAGAAAGCATATGACAGGGTGCCTAGAGAGGAGTCATAATTTGTATGAGGAAGTTGGGAGTGTCAGAGAAGTATGTAATGGTGGCACAGGATATGTACGAGGGTAGTGTGACAGCAGTGAGGTCTGCTGTGGGAGTAATTAATGCGTTTAAGGTGGAGGTGGGATTACATCAAAGATCAGCTCTGAGTTCTTTCATATTTGCAATGGTGATGGACATTTTGACAGACGAGATCAGACAGGAGTCCCCATGGACTATGATGTTTGCAGCTGACATTGTGATCTGTAGTGAGAGTAGGGAACAGGTGGAGGAGACCCTGGAGAGATGGAGATATGCTCTAGAGAGAAGAGGAATGAAGGTCAGCAGGACTAAGACAGAATATATGTGTGTGAATGAGAGGGAGGATAGAGGAATGGTGAGGTTGCTAGGAGTACAGGTGGCGAAAGTGGATGAGGTTAAATACTTGGGATCAATAGTTCAGAGTAATAGTGAGTGTGGAAGGAAGGTGAAGAAGAGAGTACAGGCAGGATGGAGTGGGTGGAGAAGAGTGTCAGGAGTGATTTGTGACAGATGAGTACCAGTAAGAGTGAAAGGGAAGGTCTGCAAGAGGGTAGTGAGACCAGCTATGTTATATGGGTTGGAGACAGTGGCACTGACAAAAAGGCAGGTGTTAGAGCTGGATGTGACAGAGTTAAAGATGTTAAGATTTGCACTGGGTGCATACCTCTCAACCTGGAAATATTAAAAATCTGGACAAAGCCTGATGAAAAATAGGTACAAATATGAATTCTGATTAACATAACATTTGCATACATAATTACGCAGCCCGCCCACTACAATGGAATTGTGGGATATCAACTTTTTGAAATGCAAACTGAAGAACAGGCAACCAAAATATGGCCCCAGAATCCCCCGGCCTGCAGCCATTCCAATGTCCCATTACTTTGCTATTTCGCCCCATTTTACCATAAACACTGTAATGTGCATACTGCTTTATTTCTACAATGATTAGTTGGATTTTATTTTACATTTTATAACACAAGCACTAAGACATCTGCTAAACAAAGTAGTACAGTCTCACAATGAAAATAGACTTGGCATTAAAACTTCTCTGCCCTTGAAACTCACATTCATTGAAACAGCATTGAAACCCACATCCAAAGAAAATGCATCTGGCCAGTCGCAGGTAAAGATTACCTTTGGCCTTTTTTCAAATCATAGGCCCCTTGCATATGAAACACACACATGTTCTTTGATACACCTTCCTGACTGTATTAGATTATATTCCTTGTATAATACAGCACGCTTGTTTGAGTGCATTTTAAATTTATTGTTTTGAGCATTTTTTTCCAGTAAGCAATGAAACAAAATGCATGAACCAATAATGACAAACTGCCCAATTCAGAACATTTCCATCATAAAAGTCTACTCAAATGTCTACAATCCACCAGTATCAATAAATATGCACAATCTCTGCAGGAGTAAAAGTCATTTAAATAAATTTAGCATTAAAGAGATGTGTAACTAATGAAGAGGTTGCTGCTCGCAAACAACTTTATATTTCATTATTTCATCTACAAATAAAGTGCCTGTTGTCCTTTAGGAATAAATTACCTGTTTTACACACACACACACACACACACACACACACACACACACACACACACACACAAACACACACACACACACAACAGTTTCAGCTAAACAGCCCCTTTCACACACACACACACACACACACACACACACACACACACACACACACACACACACACACACACACACATACACACACACGCACACACGCACACACGCACACACACACACACACACACACACACACACACACACACACACACACACACCAGTTTCAGCTTAACAGCCCCCCTTTCCCAGCACAGCAGTTTCAGCTTAACGGCCCCTTTAAGCTAAAATGTAACAGCACACTTACACAGCAGTTTCAGTTTAACGGCCCCTTTCCCGGTACAGCAGTTTCAGCTTAACGGCCTCTTTCAACTTAAAATGTAACAGGCTCAGCACACATACTGCACACACACACACACACACACACACACACACACACACACACACACACACACACACACACACACACACCAGTTTCAGCTTAACAGCCCCCCTTTCCCAGCACAGCAGTTTCAGCTTAACGGCCCCTTTAAGCTAAAATGTAACAGCACACTTACACAGCAGTTTCAGTTTAACGGCCCCTTTCCCGGTACAGCAGTTTCAGCTTAACGGCCTCTTTCAACTTAAAATGTAACAGGCTCAGCACACATACTTGAATTAAATGCATACCATGGACCGGAAGAAAAACATTTGTTTTTAAAGAAGAAAAGCTGAAGTTACTCGGCCCCATGTAAAAAGCACTGAACAACTTGTTTCCAGCACAGTTTCAGCTTAAATGTATGCACACACTTCGAGCTTAAAGGACACACTTATTTAATGGCTCCTTTCCAGCAAAATGTGACAGCACACTTAACGTTTTCCAATTAATGTGGAAGGCTGGCGAATCTGGCCTGAAACTGAAGTCAGGGATATGTAGTAGATTTTCTTTACTCTGAAGTAAGTTTACAGTGTGTGCTTTCCAGTTATCGGTGGAAGTGTTTCAAGAAATCCATTTTGTCTATTAATTAGGAAGTGGCTAGAATAGCTGTAAATTACAGCAGTAATGTGGAAATGGATTTATCCAGCTAAGAAATCCACTGTTATATTAATTTGTTATTTAACAGCGTGTTTATGGCAAGGGCAACAATGTTAAACACTACCCAGTTATTCCATTGTGATAAGCAGCTGTCCGGCCAACCACTTTATGGAATACATATATAAATGTCTGTTACTGTTTTCTTCACACGCAGACTTTCCATTATGCATTAACAGTTTAAGGCATAGTGTTTTTTTTTTTTTTTTACTTACCTGAAACCAGAGAGATTGAACTTGAGCCACCATCCTGGGACTGAGAGTGTGGACCTGATTCTGTATTGCAGTCCGCAGAAGTAAGTTGGGCAACTTGGGTTTGGCTTGGTCGCTTGGCAGAATTGAGATGAGAAGTTAAACTTAAACTGTAACACTAAGTCTGCACCTGCCTGCTTGCTCGTTGCTGCCTGACCTGCTGTATATACAGTTACATTCCAAAGAATTTCCAAATTACCAGACCAGCAGATTCAAACATTAGTGCGGCAGCATGCTAATATATTGTAAATGCAGTCCTAGTGTCTCTGATTGGCTGGCAGTCAGGAAGCTAATGCGTGATGTCATCAGCCACAAGGTTTACTATTAAATAATAATCTTTATTCACCTAGTGCTCTGATTTAGCTGAATCCCTCTTATTAATGGCAGAGTGATTGCTGCAGATAGTAATACAGACAATGGCATGTTTTCTTGGTGCTTATGCATAGTAGAAAAAGTTCTCTGTACATCGAGATTGCATGTAATCATGTTTAAATATACCGCAGGCAGTATTTTGGCAGTTATAAGGTTGAAATTCAGTGTCAGTTTGATATTTTTATCAGCAGTATTCTCAGCATTCCAAAAAGTGAATGTAGACGTTCTAGTGGTTGTGATATTTAATTACAGGCATGTATCATTCAGTAGTTTGATAGTAAACACAGCCACAACTATTTATACAAAGAAAAAAAAAAACTTATAAAGAAAAATTGGGAATTAAAGGGGGCCACTCGTGAATTCGTTGCACCCCATTATTTAGCTCTCAAAACCGGTAAATACTGAGGAATTCAGTATGGTTGAGAGGTATGACTGGGTGTGATGAGGGTGGACAGGATTAGGAATAAGTATATTAGAGGGTCAGCCCAGGTTGGAAGGTTTGGAGACAAAACCAGAGAGGCAAAATTACGTTGGTTTGGACATGTGCTAAGGAGGGATGCTGAGTATATTGGGAAAAAGATGCTAAGGATGAAGTTACCAGGTAACAGGAAAAGAGAAAGGCCTAAGATAAGGTTTATGGATGTGGTGAGAGAGGACATGCAAGTGGTTGGTGTGACAGAGCAAGATGTAGAGGACAGGAAGAAATGGAAACAGACAATCGCTGTGGTGACCCCTAACAGGAACAGCCGAAAGAAGATGATGATGATGACACTTAACACCGCTGACACAGTCTATAAAAAGTAACATGCTTTGTAAACTCACCAGCTCTGGCAAGGACTGCTGAATGTTTAGAACTTCAGAATGAGTCCAAGTAGTCTTGCAGACTCATCTTTTGGTAGAGGTTTAATAGTTTGCAAATGATTAGCATAAAGTCTTTGCAATGAAACCTATATCCCTAATGGAAAGGGGCAGCCTCTGAACATTTGATGTGTACAAGCCATTATTGAAACTGTAACATTCCTTCGACAACTGACATGTCAGTAATATTTTGCTAAATTTGGGGTAAGCTTGGCTAGGCTTAAAAGGATTTTTGGGCTAATAGCCTAGTAACCACCTATGAACCTATGAGACAGTAATATTGCTAGCTCAGTGGTTAGCTTGCAGGTTCCCAGAGCCAAGGTTTGCATGACACTACAAACTCAATTATTATAAAAAAAAAATTACAATATTCTAATAGACTATAACTTGCATATATATATATATATATATATATATATATATATATATATATATATATACACACACACACGCACACACACACACACACACACACACACACACACACACACACACACACACACACACACACACACACACACACACACACAGACACACTACCACACACATCATAGTCACTATTTCCTTACCCCAGTGTCTTTACTGAACTTCTGATAAAAAACAACCACCACTTCAACTGACAAAAGAAATAAGGTGAAGATGGGCGACTGATTCAACTTAGTTCAAGTATAAGGCTCCAAAATAAGGCTCCAAACAAGTAGCGTAGTAACTTTATTAAACGCTTTCGTCGAATGACTTCTTCAGAAAACTCTTACAAAGTGCTAATGCCCAATAAATACTTCAACAAGAAACAATTATTTCATTATGCAATAATTCAATAACCCAATTAAAAACTAATTAAATAACATGATAGTTTAAAAAAACTACAGTTATACTTCTAAGTAAAAAAACTCATAGCAGCGTCCTTATTAATACACAGTCTACGGTCCTGCAAAAAAACATTTGATATTAATTGCATCATTTAAACCGGGGGTTTGTCTGCCCTCAATTTGATTTGCCACAGGGTCTCCCTCTGTTCTATATAATTTTTAAGGTCATTACAAAATTGGAAAATAATACAAGGTAATTTAGATATGACTAATGTTTTGGGGGTTAAACCGAGATTTACTTTCAGAAACAGTTATAATTTTAAAAAAGCTTTAGAATATCAAGGGAAGAATTCTTTAGATATACGTTCATTCACATGTGGAACGAAAGGTATGTTTAGATGCAACAATTGTAATATGTGTAGATTTATAGCAGTAGGTCCTTATATAGCAGTTGATACTATTGATAAAACTTTGGAGGTTCCAAAATATGTTGATTGTAACACAAAAGGGGTTGTGTACATTGGTATCTGTACTTCCTGTCCTAGGTTCTATATAGGAATGACAACTAGAAGTTTAAAGACCCGCATTCGTGAACATCTATATTGCATCAGGAAGCATGATGAGACCAATGCTTTATAGAAGCATTCCAGGGAATGCCAAAATTTTAAGAAATTTTTGTTTTCTGTCCTTGAGGTTTGCAATCTGGATTTAAGGGGTGGTGACCTTAAAAATTATATAGAACAGAGGGAGACCCTGTGGCAAATCAAAATGAGGGCAGACAAACCCCCCGGTTTAAATGATGCAATTAATATCAAATGTTTTTTGCAGGACTGTAGACTGTGTATTAATAAGGACGCTGCTATGAGTTCTTTTACTTAGAGGTAAAACTGTAGTTTTTTTAAACTATCATGTTATTTAATTAGTTTTTAATTGGGTTATTGAATTATTGCATAATGAAATAATTGTTTCTTGTTGAAGTATTTATTGGGCATTAGCACTTTGTAAGAGTTTTCTGAAGAAGTCATTCGACGAAAGCGTTTAATAAAGTTACTACGCTACTTGTTTGGAGCCTTATTTTGGAGCCTTATACTTGAACTAAGTTGAATCAGTCGCCCATCTTCACCTTATTTCTTTTGTCTTTACTGAACTTCACTGAACTTATCTCCAGTTAAGCTTCTTCCATTGAATTCAATGAGTGACAACTGCTTTTTGGCCAGAGTATGTTTTTCAGTTAACCATAGTAAGTTATGTAGCCAAATTATACTACAAATTGCTTGGCAGTATAATTTGGTAGCCAGGGATTTTTTCTGGGGGAGAGCCCCTGGATAATTAGCTGCTCCTATGGATTATCTCATTACCATGTATCACAGCTGATGGAACAGTCCTCTTTATTGATGCTTCCACTTATAGAAATCAGTGCGGCAGAGTAATCTCTGAATCAGAAGTGGTTACTGCAAGGGGGTAGCTGCTCATGGTAAAGCTAACTACTCATGGTAACTCTTTCTGAATCTAAGGTTATCTGCTGTTGATTGCAATAAATCTCTGAAGCAATCATCACATGGAATCTTAACCAGGTGAATATTTTAAATTTCTGTTTTGTGGCAAACTTGAAGCAGTCACTGCATGCCTCCTGAACCTGTTAACACTTTGAAGCCTATATTTTGCATATCAAAGCCCACCTCACTGCTTCATTATTTTGGTGGCAATTGTACCTTGGAATGCATGGTCTGTAGCATCCAAGCCAAACTTCACTCATACTTTAGAGGGGATCTGAGCCAGCAATTCTAGACTATTTTCTGTGTAATAGTTATTATTTCTCCACCCCCATAATATAGTTATTATATGGAATTTGTTTATTGCACTGTTTCTACAGTGACTGTGGTCTGCACCAAACTATATTTGTGATCTCTTCTTGGATCATCCTCTGTTTACATAATATTACATCTTCAGTCCTCATACTGTCGTTGCTACACTAAGACTGTGTGCCATACAAAACCCTCACTATGAACTACTCTTTGATTAGACCATATTATGCAATTAGTTCCCCATAGGTTTAAGAAGTTCTTGCCTCAGTGTAAGTACATCTTTGCCTCATGCTCCTTGACATCACACTTTATTTACGCAATGTATCTTTTCTACTTTATTACTGCGGTGGTGGTGCTGTGGTAGAGTTGTCACCTCACAGTAGGACGTTGTCCTGTTCGATTTCCAGTTAAACCATCTTCTGTTTTGAGACATGCATGAATGCGTGTACCTTCGTTGAAGGTTGTGCGTCAGAGCTGGCAACTCAGAACGTAAAAATCTACTGCCAATCATTAGCGGACCGGAGTTCCGCTGTGGTGACCCCTGACTGGGAAAAGCCGAAAGATACAACAACAACCTTTTCTACTATATTCCTTCTCTCGGTAATTTAATCTGCTTGACAAACATTGTAGCTGAGCCTACCATTATTTCTTATGTTACCAGCCTCATTGCACTTCTTATTCTAAGGCAGTGCAGGAACTGCCTAATGCTCACCAATAAGCAAATACTACTGAACCAACATGACATGATTTGTTTAATTACCTATATGAATTGGTAACACTTACACAGATGACTAGTAAACAACAAAAACTCACCCATATCTCCACAATATCATACTAAACCAAAATATGCTGAAGTCGTAAAAAAAAAAAATGACTCCCCAAGCCAACTAAAAGACTAAAATAGCCTGAGCAACAGCCCACTAATATGAGACCACCATTCTCACATAAGTTAGTGAGTCTCAAGGCTTCAGAATTCAAACTTTCTCCTACCATTGTGTCCATCAGTCCAAGTAGAAATGCTCTGATAACTCATGATTCCTTCATTAGGCATACTGACTCTCTACTCACAAGGCTGGGCAAGACATTGTGACAGCTGACTTTCAAATGTCATGATCTATCCCATTCTATGGACCCTACAGTCCTTCAACAAAACAATGACTCGGTGGTGGTCCATGTAGAGTTGAATACCTTGAGAGATTAAATCCATAAGAACATGCAGAGCAACATTCTGGAGCTTACTATGCATGTTTCATATATGGGTAAGACTATGGCCCTGAGTAGAATCCTACCTTCACCCAGAATGAAGCCTAGATGCAAAGAAAAGATGTTTGGCTTTAACAATTGTGTAAGTTGCTAGTGTCATTCCAAGGAGAACCAGTATATGCCACATTAAGGTGAAATGATTGACAGCCCAGTCTACTTTGCAGATGATTGCTTGCACCATTCATTCACTGGATTCCACATACTGGGCAAAGCACGTTGCCTTTTCAGGCAATGTGCACTTTCAGACTGCATCATCGTTGTCCTTCCTAAATCCAAAAGTCTTTACAATAAATTACTGGATCTTGAGGCTCTCCTATAACATGATAAAAGCCATATCTGAGTTGTAACAAATTATTTGTTTCAATGTAAAGACAGCGCTCCCTTTTTTCCAGATTTTGCTACTTGTACCATACTTTGAAATCTGCTGGAAACTACAAAAGACTGTAAGTATTTGCCAGAGACCCATATATATGTTGACATATTCCCTGTGATCCACAAACAGAACTTACTGAATTTCAAATTGCCTTAAATAAGACTAGTTATCAGCTAATAGCCTACTCAGTCACATTTCCTGTCCCCAGTGGACCATGAAGGATTTGCAAAACTACTTACTGACTACCCATAAATAACATAACTTTATGATGAATAACTTCAACTATCCGTCACTTAACTGGAGGGCCTATAGCACAAAGGTGTGTATGACCAAAGACTCCATGACTTAATAAATGATATGTAACATCCTTGTTCACATAGCTATCCATCTCACTAGAGGTCAAAAGCTTCCTGACCACATCCTCATTAATATCATCCATATTTACATTACTCTTCTAGTATCTTCATCTCTGGTCAAATCAAACCACAATTCAGTAATCAGGTCAAGGATGTAAAAAACAAAACTATTAAAATTATATGATGAGCTTTCAAAATTCAGCTATAATATTTCCAGCTTAATGTAACTCACTTGTCACTTATAGTAAAATGTATTCCCATTTAAAAATAATGCTAAACCATGTAGTCCCAAATGGAACCAAGACACCTTGCAAGAAAGCCAGTATTAAAAAATTCTATAATAATATTCAAAAGCTAATTAAGCCCTATAATAAATCAGAATCTGCCCACATTAAAGATGTTGTCAAAAAAATCATCAAAAATCTTGAAGTTGCTATAAGGAAGATCAAAGTGGAACAGACAATAAATTTAGCTTTTGAAGAAAAAAAGGATCAGAAGCATATCTGGCTCAATCAGTTCCCTCTGCAGATACGGTGAACCAGCACCTTACCCTTCAGCTCTCTTCAAGTGAACAGAAAGAAAAAAAAAAACAACAGAGGCTTTTGTTACTGTGTATACTTTGTAAAAGTACTATCAAGTTGTTTTATCATTGCATATTACATTCCGTTCAAGAACACCATCATCCTCATTTTTGAGGGAGTGTGATGGGTATACTAACAGCTGAAATGCAGAATGTATTTCTTTAGTGATGTGCACTTTGCCAAGGAATATCATAGCCCTCACACATGCCTTACTGAATCCCACCAGTCTTTTCATATCACTCAGAACATCTATTTGCATGTAGTTGGCAAGGTTCGAGTGTGGATGACCAGTGTCGATACAGGTTTAAATTTCATGCTTCCCCCAATCTGTGTCAAAGATGTTAAAACTTGTATATAACATGAAAATGTGTATAATGATTACGTAGCAATGTTCATGAATAAATTGTCTGGAAAGTGTTCTGAACAATGTATATCACTGTTATTTGAGAAAGGCAGCATTCTTTATTTCTCTTTTCTATTTTCAGGTGATGAAGTTCAGACCAGGAAATGAGCTCTGTGGAGTGACAGGATGCACAGGCTTGAGGAACAGTGGAGGGAGGGGAGAGGTATGTTGATTACTTTTTCTGTGTTATAAAATGAAATGCATCTGATCCTGTTTACAGGCCTATATTTTCACAATCACAAGTATATTGATCAGAATGCAGGAATACCCATCATGCATCCGTAAGGGAAATGAGATTATCACACCATAGCGCTGCTTAAAACTATTATTTAAATCCAAAGATGTTGAACCATCATGTAGGATTAACCCATTGTTTCAGCACATAGTTTTTGAATTGTACTCCACAACCGAAATAACAGTTGGGCCAGTGTATATGTTGAGGTGACTGTTTTGCATGCAGGTCTTAGTGTTTTGCTGTTTGTAATGCATGGTTTGGTATGCTTGCTGTTTGTAATGCATGGTTTGGTATGCTTGTATGCATGCCTGTGTTTTTTAGTGACTGATCTGTTGTGCATATTCTGCCTATTTGTAGACTGAATAGGTGCCTGCTGTGTCAGTCTTTGCAGAGTGTGTGTCATGCTGTTCCATTTAGCATTGGTGTTGTATCTACCTACAAAACCTTGTGTGTTTTCTAAAAGCTAGCTTAGGTTTACTGACACTTGTGCAGATAGACATTTCTTTACAACAGTCCATAATCAGCAAGTATCATCAGGATTTTTACATTTTGCAGGCTACTGATTGCTGTTAGTTTTAGGTACATAATGCATACAATCATACACACAGAATTACATATATTACATTGCCATATGTCACAAGCTGTGGTAATTGAACATATGACAAATTTATTACTGTTGTATTCAGTATATTGATGTGTGTTCAGCTAATTATCATGCTGCCGGGCTCAGGTGTTTGTCATATGGCTTGCTTATTGTCCACAATATTGTCGTATCTCTTTGTCTTCATTTTAACAATGACACTAAATTATTTCATGCAAACAGTGCAATCTCTAGAGCTGAACATTAATGCATTTTTACAATACTAATGACCCAGGTATATGCCTCTAAGCCTATACAGGTTTTGAGAATATAATACAAACATCTTGTTTATGAATAGGATTGAAGACCAGGTGTTTAGAAGGTACCTCTGTCCATAATGGATGTGTGTTAGTCCCTGTGTTAATTTTCATCATTTTCATGTTAAGTGCTGCTATACCAATCATGGGAATGTTCTGTATGATAGATATTTGCTTCTCTTTTGTGTTGTGTCTTAAAAGTGCATGGGATCCATGGAAATTATTCTCTCAGACACTGACAATGAGCACATACCAGGCCACTGACAGAGTGTTCCAATTATGTTAATGATAACAACGATTATAATGAAGAAGGTGGACTACACCCTACTCAAGGCATCATGCCTGCAGCCCTGGAGGAGACAACCCCATGACTGGAAATGAGACTGTTATCATGAGGAGATCTATCAGGTTATGACCAATGTGTTCTGAACATAGACAAAGGACATGATGGGGACATCCTTTCAGGATATGGCATGGGCTTTGCATGATTCATTCAAAGAGATAACTCATGAGGTCATTCAGGTATGTCAGCCCCATCAGCCTGTCCACCCTCTAGTCCACATATATTGTCTGTGTGCTCCATTGTGTTATTCTGCCAACATACCGATTGCTATATAATTGACTAGACTGTATATAGACTCTTGGGCATGCATGCCATGTAGCTGACATGCGTATGTGTTATTATCATGTGCCATTTACTTTTGTTCCAATGTGTGTATGACACACATTAACACATTACACTTTCCTCCAACATTCAGCTGTCCTTGCATTGTGGCAGTTAACCTGCAGCTAGAGCTGCAAGATATATCCTGTAACATGTTTTACTGGGGAAATGACAGGAAACATGTGTTGTCCATAATCCATCACTACCAGTTTGATATGTCTTGAAATTGTCTATTGCCATATCATGTATGTGCAGCAGAACTACATGTCATTCTCCATGTGTTTTGGATGACAGTCGTCATGATGTCCCACTGGCATAATATGGTGTTGTTCGCTACGGGTTGCCATTACTTATGTCATGTGGGATTATATGCAGGTATATCATGTCTATGAGCAGTCCTCCTTTTCTGACAGCATCAAACAGCAATATACCAGTAATCTTTACACAGTGTTACAGATAATTATTCTTTAACAGCACATTATGCAATGTTTTCTGTATCTCTAAATGTCCACACCCATTACTCATTCACATAATTTCATACCTTATGCAAATATTTGTACACGTTAACTGAGAGTACATGTGTGAGTTGGATCCATGCTGACACACACCTGTACTGTTGACATGTAAGCATTTACTGACTTACCACTAATGTGCTATAATGATGCTTACAGCAGTGACCTCTGTTTAGTAATGAGCATAGCTGGTGACATACACTAGTGTTTGTTTACTCAATGCATGCATGACAGTATATGTGTATGTGCTTGAAATTCTCAGCTTGCTTGCCTATGCATGATGATGTTACATTGTTGCACATTACTGTGTATTTGTGTTTTATACATTGCCAGTTCTGTTGACATTAGCAATCATTTTGCTCATGTGACATACATTTTCCATGTGGTTAAATGCATTTATTTTTGGCTTCTACAGTACCCTGTGTGCTATACACATGCATTTGCAATGCGTCAACTTACCTTGTCCTGCCTTTCCATGATGTGGGCCAAGGTTGTCCACCTCTATTCCACCTAAATATTTCTGTGTTATATTTTGCTAATATGTTTGCCTTTGTTGCAATTATTGACCATTGCTATGTATTAATTTTGCCATGATTAATATGTGCCAGTGGCTTCTGCTTGCAATAAATCCTTGTTCTCATTATACTTGTGTGTTAAAAAGTCTACTTTGTTGGCATCCATGTGCACAACCTCTTATATTTATTAATCTGTAGTGTTATATTTTCATAAATATTCTTACATATCATTGGCATGTGTATTGATCTTGATTTTATGTATGTTCCATTTATGCCACTGATAATCATACATATACATCTAAACCTATGTGTTGTCTTTAAAATGGTATATGTGTGTAACATGCGCAGTCCATAACATGTTTCTTTGGGTTGCATACACCTACTTGTATATATGGCAGCCATTTTGTTGCTTTTCTGCAGCACTTCTGTTTGGCACTGTGCTTGGTTGTTTGCCTATCATATGCATGGTTGCAGATTTGGTTCTGTCCTCTGCTGGAGTCATCCGGAATTTTAGACCTCCATTTGTTCATCTGTGATGTTGCTTGGCTTATACCTGCACTGCTGAAAGACTACTTGGCTATGTGTATATTTATCAGATTTGCACTGTGATCCTAATTTATTACCCTCCAACACATGTCTACCATTGGTCATACCCATCCAGGTATAAGTTTCATACAGTTTGTAACATGTTGTAACATGGTAGTGCATATATAGATATGTTTTTCTGCATTTCACCATGACTGGTATGCGACCCTTCAGTGTTTGACAATTTACCATCACCAATGTTGTGCAGTGTGGAGTTTGTGTAACTTACCTGTCCTTACTGTTTTTTTTCAATCTTTGCCTGTCTTGCATTGTGATATATGCTCTATGGATATACCTGCTGTGATGTCCTTCTTCTCCTCTTTACCTGTCTTTACCTTTCCTTCTATTCTTATAAAAAAATGTGCCTATTACAAAAATAAATAAATATATAAATGCCCATGCCCATCTGACTTTCCCTTAGATTTACTTATTCTAACACCCCTCTTGTGTGTCCCTCTTCTTCACCCACACCCACATCATCTTTTCAATCTCCCATTATCCTTGGGTACATGCTTTGCTTGCGCTCCCCACACTAGTCTCAAACACATTATTAGCAAATATTTGTTGTGGCGATGGGGCCTTTTATTTTTATTTTTATTTTTATTAGAAATGTTATGGATTCCTTAGAATAAGTAGTAATCTCTGACTTTACTGCAAAGATTGCTGATGATGCATATTATAAGCAGTACTGGAGCTTTGAAACATTTTTTTGGAGTGAATGAATTATGGAAATATCCATAGTTGTTTATAATGTTTTGGAACAGATTTGTGACAAATGTGTTATGAATGCCATGCAGCTTACATTGGGATAGTTGACATTTTTAAATTTTTATTGTATCATAACAGAGTCAGTTATATTCAGTAGTTGTCCTTTATCTTACTTGACAGATTCTGTTTTATATATGTCTGTATAACTATATGGATTCTTGAATTGTAATCATCTTTCCATAACTTTTGTAATGTACAACACACCTTGACACAAATTTTTCATTACTTACTGATTACTTGAAGGTTAGTGTATTGTGCCATTGCTACTGTGATACCCATTATGTGCTGCTGAGCTGTTCAGAATTTCTTGTGGTACATTTACATAATACAACATTATCCACAATTTTAATGCTGATACTGGCAAAATGCATCAGAATCTGTCAGCTTTATGGAATCCAGCCCCATGTTTTCTCCTTTCATTTTCTCAGGCAAAACAAAAAATTCTTACATTATTTATTTTTTCACTGTTTCTTTGTTTACCCACCTTATCCAATAGCCAATTATTTTGTTTTTGCAAAAAAATCTGTGTTCTTTTTTCCCTTTTGTTTACCCAGTCTTCCCTCAATGTCAATTTATCTTGTTTTTATGCTATCTATATGTACATTTTTTTGTTGTTGGTTGCCAAACAGGGATTTAGAAAGAACCCCAGCTGTGGTAGTAAGAATTGGAGTAAAAAAATGGCAGTTTAAACCATGCAACATTTTTTTGATTCAGAGTCAAATTAGCTACAATGAGGAACTATCTCATTATTGGCTAATTTTCATGCCTCTGACTTGCCCTTAGTTAACATTAGTACAAATCAGCACTTGCCTGCAGTTAGCAGTGGTGGACCATGCATCATATTGGCTCAGGCATCCCCGTCATTCACCTAACAACACACAAACACACCGCGACTGTCCTTAAGTTGACAGAAAGTCCTTAATGTATCTAACTTTTTTTTTCTGCCATCAAAATACATGTTTTCTTACAGTAATTCAATAATACCAGAAATTAATTTATTCTTCTTAATTTTCTCAAAGTACAATTCTGTAGCGCTAATATCATTTTTAAGTGCATCCTATTACTTCTTTGAAAATTTCTCCTAGTATCATCCAGTGTTACTCCCAGATTTTTCTACAGACTTACCACTCATGGACATATCACCATCACTCAGTTTTAACTGTCACTGATTTTACAGACAGCTCTAGTTGTTGTCTCAAATACCTGGCCTGTCACTCTATTTCTTGGGACATTATGATCAGTTAAGGGCAACACACATTACAGTTTTGTACTTCATATATAATATAAAAAGTCCTGCTGCACTAACCACTTAGTAAGTGGAATGGGCTAAGGCTCATAGTTACTAAGTTAATGGTTCAGGATTATGTTTTTTCACACGTTGGTAATATTTTCAAAATGTCCCTGGTGGTTAGTGGTGAGAGTCAGTACTGAATTTACAAGGTTAGAATCTTTTTAAGCACCTTCAAGCCATGCTACATACAGTATCTTTGATGTGTATTGTTCTCCTCCACATTATTTTTGCTGCAAAACATTTTTTGTTGTTCTTACGTGCCTTTAAGGCATGCTACATAGAGTATCCTTGGTGTCTATCATTCCCCAAACACACATCTGTTTTAAGCACCATGAAGGCATGATGGTAACACTTATCCCTAGTGTTTACTGCTCACCCAACTCGCACCTTTTTTAAATGGCAATTCAATGTACACAGTAAAGAGAGTTTTTTTCTGACGTCTAATGTTTCCCCAATTCTGGTCATTTATATATTTTTTTCTAAATGTCTTTAAGTCATAATATGCAGAGTGCTCCTAGCATTTATTGTTCCCGTAGCAGTGTTGCAGGATTCGCTTGTTAGCGTAGGGGAGTGTGCAGCTATGACAGTTCCCACCCCACTTGCACCCATGCCCCAGCAAACATTCACAGATTCATACATACACACAGAGACAGCCCTCTCCCCACCCAATCACATTCATAGACACACTCACCAATTCAGCCATACACACACAAACACACACACACACACACACACACACACACACACACACACACACACACACACACACACACACACACGCTCACACCAAACTAACTTACCCCCTCATTAACCCCCTACTACAACCTCTTAGGCAGACAAACACTCACAAATACAGTCACACTTGCAGCCAGACACATACACACATGCACACTCCCCACAACACTGCCTGTCCACTAAACTCCCAAGCACTTACCTCTATTGAGGTTGGGAACATGTGCTTTTTGCTGCATTCATTGACATGAGTGGTAACAAGTGGCTGTTTTAAATTATGCAGCTGAGAAATTCTCTGAACAGCTCAACTACATAAATGCCCTACAATAGGCATTGCTGGTGAACACATGGCTAATTATCATTTGCTTCTCCTCCCAAAATTCCTCATTAGCATTTATCATGGCTGCAGAGACAGCCAACTGCAGTGTTGTATATCTTCATGCTAAAGTACCATGGCTGGACTTTCTGTGAATTGAAAATAGTTGCACATACAACTATTGTGCATGTGGTAACCTTTCTGAATAAGAAATCACCAACCAGTACCAAACCGTCATCTAGATGCCAATAAACAATTTATTGCTGCAAAACCAAATAATTGAGTTAGATAAATTGGTTCCAGCATGATACTGAGGAAGTATTTTGCCACAATTGGTCTAACTAGCTTAATTATTTGGTTTTGCAGCAAACAAAATATTCAAATAAACTTTGGCATGTAGAAGAGTTTTTTTTTTTTTTTTTTGGTGTTGGCTGGTGGTTTTTGAATTTGTTTTTCATTCAGCACACTTTCTGAGGAACAGTACAAGGGAAGGTGTTTGTTGTAGTTAGTGAACACTTCTGAATTAGCATTCAGATTTTAGAAGTTTAATCTATTTTTCGACATACTCTTTTATAGTCTACCTCTTTATCTGTATTATCTGTTTTTAAGTATATTTCTGGCATGAATGTTAATATCTTCTAGAAATCCTTTATAGAGATGGTCTCTTGCCCTGTAGTTCTGGAAACTGACACTCTTTTAGTGTTCTGTTAATATATATTATGACAGGATTTTTTATTGATTAACAGTTTATGATTAATATAATTTGATCCTGAGATGAAGTCTTCAAAACTTCTTGTACTGACTGGATCAAATCTGATAATAACATCCTGCCAAAATGTTTTTAATAGTACATAGCAACTAAAATTGGGTCTATATTAAAAACTCGAATGTTTACTTACCCGAACACCTAAACACCGGCACATCTTCATTGAACCATGAAAACATTGATTGTCCTGAAGAGCAAAACCTGAAATGTCGAATTGTCATGGTTGGCCCTTCTGCGTTATAGCTCCATAAGGTAAGTGTGCGACAGTTACGGAACTTAGGGTTAGGGTGCGGGTTAAGGTAAGTGCATAGATGGTAATGTATGTTAGATTTAGTGTGGGGTTAGAAGTAAGGTTTTATTAAGTGCATGTTTGTGGATTATTTAATTTGTTTGGGTATAGCTTTTTAAGGTAAGTGTGCGATAGTTACGGACCTTAGGGTTATGGTGCAGGTTAAGTTAAGTGCATACATGGTGGTATATGCAAGGTTTAGTGTAGGGTTAGAAGTAGGGTTTAGTTTAGGGTTAGAAGTAGGGTTTTGGTTACTGTATGTATGTGGTTTATTTAGTTTGTTTGTGTAGGTAGTATGTAGCGGGGGTGGGATGGGACAACTATGACATTTCGAGTTTTTGAATTTCTCGGTTCAGGATGTTCGGTGTATTTGCGGTTCGCGGAATATTTTTCGGCATTTAGGTGTTCGGGTAAGTAAAGTTTGAGATTTTAATATAGACACCTAAGATCTACTGCCCTCAAGCCACCATCTTGACTGGTTGAGAATCCTGTAGTTCCCATAATTAAAGAATTATCTAAAGTGCATAAGGATCAGTTAGAGCCTCCCCTTAGCCCCATTGTTTCCAGCAGGGACTGGCTCACAGAGCCTGTTTCAATATTTTTAGAGAAACATTTACAACCAATAGTAGATGTCACAGATATGGTTTTAAAAGACACAAAACAATTTCTTTAATCTTTATCAGAGTTCATTTTTTCAGATAGATATGTCCCTGATTTTATATTAGTTACACTTGATGTGATGTCTTTGTTTCATACCCAATGCAGAGGGGTAGACTATATTAGACAGTTTCTATCCAATACTGGTAATATTTTTTAAGAAAAAGGTTGCTGTATTGTATGTTACTAGATTTCTTATATAACGGCAAATATTCTTCTTTTGGCTTTTCCCGGTTAGGGGTTGCCACAGCGGTACTTCAGTCTGCTAATGATTGGCAGTAGATTTTTACAGTGCCAAGGTGCCAGCTTGATGCCAGCCTTCAATGAAGGTATGCCCATTTACGCATGTCTTTTGAACGCCACTCGACCATGGGGAGGACATGCAGATTCCACACAGAAGGCACCCCAGCCGAGAATTGAACGGGAGAACCTCTTGCTTTGAGGTTACAACACAACTGCTACACTACCGTGGCTTTTCTTATATAATGGCAAATATTTTATTCAAAGGAAAGGTGTAGCTATGGGTACATCCTGTGCTAATTCTTATGCCAATCTTGTTATGGCATTTTGGGAGACTACTTATAGTTTAACTAATAGTGAATACTCAAGACTAGTTTTATATTATAAGAGATTTGTAGATGATTTGTTTCTTTTATGTGGTGGTACTTAATATAAATTAAGAGGTTTTATCACTTTTCTAAATACTACTACAGATTTTTTACATTTTACAGGTAACTGGCCTAGGAATAGTATAGACTTTTTGGATGTTAGTTTGAGGAAAGATGGATGTGATATCTCTACCACAATTTATAAGAAAGAATCTAAGAGGAATAACCTTTTACATAGACAGAGTGTGCATCCCCTCATATTTATAAGAATATTGTTAAAGGACAGAGTCTGAGAACCTCTAGATTAACAAGTACTAATAATGAATGTATAGTAACATTAAAGAAATTAGAAAAATATTATTTATATAGCGGTTATAAACCTACTGAGTATTCCTTGTCTATAAATGATGATAAGATAGATCATGCAGGGAAGGGCAGACCTTTCTTTAGAAATTATAAAGTAGACACTGTTTGTTCTAAAGAAGTCACTATGAATACTTTAGACAGATGTAGAATGGTTACTACTTATACTAGGAATAATGAAGATATACGGAATGTTATTTTTAAGAATTGTAAGATATTGATGGCAGATAATAAACTTACGGAACTTGATGGTGAGAAGCCAAGTTTTGCCTATAGGAATAATAAATCTCTGAAACATTTATTATGTTATGAGAATACTAATATAAGTAAGCTGAATATGACATCACAGAGGGTTAGTACCTATGGGTGCAGAAGATGTAATTTTTGTACCTATATAGGAAACACAAATAGATTTATTCATTCAACCACTGGGAAGGTATATGAGTTTTGCAAGTTTGCAGATGGTAGAACTAGAGATCTAGTATACTTGGCCTATTGTATTAGGTGTCATAGGTTCATAGGTAGGTACCAGGCTATCGGCCCAAGTGCTTAAGTAAGCCTAGCAAACAAGGTTCCCTGGCTTACTCCACCCAAGAAAGTTATTTTCCTGTGCCTCTGTCGAGCAGAGCCACAGAAGTGATCCCCGGGGTGTATTTCCTATTTCCCATCCACTTATCAAAAGTTTTCTTGAAGAGTGCTAATGAGGAAATTTGCTTCACATAGATGAGTAGCTTGTTCCAGAGTATGGGAAGTCTCTGGGACAGGAATCTATCCCTCCAGCATGTCCTGTTTATTGTGGTGACAAGGTTTAGGTCCCTAGAGCATGTTGCTTGGAGGGATTGGGATTTCTTTAGGTGTAGCATGTCCAACAGTTCTGGGTTTGACATAGCTTTATATGTTAGGCAGAGATCACCTCGGAGTAGGCAATATGCTACAGAGTAAAGCTGGAGTTTTTTGAGACAGTTAGTGTAGGGTATCTGCTTGAGGCCAGTAATCCTCTTTGTGAGGTACTTCTGTGGCCTTTTCAGCTGCTGCAAATGTCTTGTGAGGTACATTCCAAAAGGGGTATTGTACTCTATAATGGGTCTAATGAATGATGAGTAGAGGGGAACAATGACCACTTTTTTCCTAAATGAGAATCCTTTTGTGATGAGGTGTGCCACATAGAAGGATTTCCTGACTACTGTGGCAATGTGATTATCAAAGGAGAGACTACTGTCCACCTGGGTCACCAGGTCTCTTATCACACATCCAGCGTTAAGTAGACAGCCACCTATGTGGTTGTTCATGGGTACAGAGTTTTACCAAAGGGGATGACAATGCACTTTTTGGCACTGAGCATGAGGCCATGGCTCTGACACCAGGCATCTGTCTCAGTGATGCACTTCTGTAGGATGTCCACATCATTTGGGGACTCAACTATGGCTCCTAGTTTGCAGTCATCTGCAAACTTCATTAGCGAAAGGCCTTCTGTGTTAGCCTGTACTTTAGAAAATTAGATACCAAACAGGAGAGGTCTCAGGACTGAACTCTGTGGTGCTCTACTTGTCACTGGTTTGAAGTCAGATTTGGAGTCTGCAACATTTACAGTGTGGGTTCTGTCAGTGAGTCAATTGGCAACCCATCTTGTGACATAGGGATTTATACCTAGTTTAGTGAGTTTCCCACATTTTATGTTAGGAAGACTAATAGGACCTTGAGAGAATGCATCAGGGAACACATCTATGCCATCAATAAGGAAGATGGAACCAATGCCTTAGCTAGGCAAGTTTGTGAGAAGGGGTTGACACATACATTCAAATTTATAGTCTTAGAATTAGCTTTTAGAACCCCCACTTAGCTAATATTAAGAATATGACAGAAAAAAATTAGAGGTTAAGCGGATAATTAGACTTCAAGCTGATAAATATTTCGGCCTAAATGATAGAGTTTTATTGAAACCATTTTTAGTGGATAGACCACTGAACAAGTACGCTATTAGAGTTAATGTATAGGGACATATTTATTATGTTATATTTGGTTTATATATATTCTTCGTACATGTTTTATATGTTGTTTTTCATATATGTCTCTGTTGTTATTTTTATGTATTATTTTAGTGTGATATTTTGATATATATATATATATATATATATATATAAAAAATACATTATATTGCAATTTTTTCTGAAAAGAGTGTTTCACTTTAAGTACTTCCTTTGCATAATTGATTGTTTCTTGATGACTTTGGCTTGTTTATTGGATGTTTTGAACCACTTCTTTTATATTTAAGTAGTTGTTTGACTGTAGTTTTTATAGAGTCCGAGGAAGAGTCAGTTTGGACATGAAAGTGCTTACTTTGTAATAAATTATTCCACTTCAGTCATGTTTGTGCCTTTCTTTATTATTTTTGGATGCTGCTGTTGTTTCTTAAAAGGTACTTAGTTCTTTGAAACTTTTTTACTTATATTTCTTGAATGAATAATAATATCTTCTTGAAATCCTTCTTTATAGAGATGGTCTCTTGCCCTGTAGTTCTGGAAACTGACATCCTTCAATTGTTCCGTTAATATAGATTATGACAGGATTTTTTTCTTGATTAAACATTTTTGACTAATATAATTTGATCCTGAGATGAAATCTTCCTTTCCATAACTTCTAGTACTGACTGGATCAAATCTGATAATAAAATCCTGCCAAAAATGTTTTAATAGTACATAGCAACTAAAATCTACTGCCCTCAAGTCACCATTTTGACCATGTCCCCATGTGAAGTACTATTTTCAAAGGACCATGTTAATGCACTCCTGTCTTTTCCCTATTTATTTGGCTGCCGTTGTACAATTGTTCAACACCCACAGGTTGACAAGAAATAAATGCAATTGTTTCAGATAAAGCTTTATCAGCTGCCTGCTTAAACCATGTTGTCTATTATCAGGAAAAAAATAATTCTTAAGTTTTAATTTATAGACCTAAAATAACAATATGCATTAACATTTTAAATTTCTTTGAAGAAAGCCATGTTTTTAAAGTATAGAAATCATGAATTTTATTTCTGTTCTGTTTTCCTCCATGGTATGCATGATAGCAATACTTAGTTGCTAAAGTATATCAAAACACATTAGTAAGGGTATTTCTTACATTGTAATATGCATTATGAAAAATGTCTGTTAAGTATTATTACACATGATAACCAGTTTAGCATATTTTACCTGATATCGCCCTAAAATACATTCAATGCATAGCAACATCAACTCACAGCTGGTTATGAAATTATCATAAAGACTGGTGAAATCATATTTTATTAAATCAGGAATTGTTTTCTACTAGGCAAAGACTATTGTTCCCTATTAGAAAGATGCAATTGTATTGCTTTTTTCTTGCAAAGACCAGCTAAGATTTTCTGAGAATGTATGGCATTTCACATTTCTGTAACAGTCTATTGCACTGTGTCAATATATGTAGTTTCTTTACTACCCACTGTATATTTCCATTTCCATTAAGGTCCATCGACTAGCTCAACAGACCAGGTATCATCTTTTCTAATGATTTATTATCTCGCTGAAGCTCTTACAAAAATTAAGAAAAAAATGATGCTATAATATATGCAGTACTTATCTTAAAAGGTGATAATCTGTTGCTAACAATATCAGCAATTATAGATTCAAAATCTGCTTTTTGAACAAACTTTGAATGGAAGCCTGAATTCTGTGTTTTCTGAAATAAACAAAAATTCAGTATAAATATCCTCTGCTCGAAACGTGTTTTGCCCTCCTAAGCTGGTCTGCTTATTATTCCAAGAGGTTAGAAACAACTGAATATTTATTTAACAGAAAAAAAAGACAGGGGGGTCTAGTAATGGGAGAAAGGAGACTGGTAAAATTAAGTTATGTTGCTGTAGTGTGCAGAGTGCAATGATTACATTCAATATTGTTAAAAAGACAAACCAGTGAAGTGCTTGTATGGTACTGAGCTGCCTGTTTGTCCTCAGAGGAGTGGTTAGAGGCAGCAACTAGTAATTCATTGGCCATTTTGGGTCATTTCCTGTTTTTTCCAGCCCCCTGCTATAAAGCACGCTTTAGTGCGATTTAGCACGGAGTTGCTACAGGAGCACACAAGAGCAGCGGCGGTTAATCAAGGTTAAGCTATTCGGGCTACCTAAAGTCCACTCTTCAAATTTTCCCTTAAAACAGCCTTCCCTGAACTGTACTACTGATCTAACCAGCGTATTCTATATCTAAAAAGCTCAGCTCTACTTGATTCCTAAGTAGAATATTCTCTATCTGTAAAGCCTAGCACTTGCTCCTAAAGTACTTTTTTACTTGATATAGCACTTTTATTATACATAGTACCCCACCAGCCAAAAACCCCATCCGATCACCCACATCCCTCGGAGTCTTTTAAAGTCCTTGTCTATCCCTTCTAGCATGTCGAGGGATCAGTTGCTAGTGTCCTCTCCTGCTCAGCTGGTGAATCTGGGAATATTGAGGCAATGTTACAATTGTCTCATGTACACGGACAACCCTCTCCTTCTCCCACAAAACACAAATACATGCGAGAGATGCAACTATATAGCCAAACTGGAGGCTGAGCCCTCTCAACATAGGACTGGTAAGACCAGACAGGAGGAGAAGGTAACCACACACACCACAAACCCAGTCTCACATAGTACTATCACAACTTCAAATCATACACATAAATACACAAAGACATATTCGGAGGCTCTGATCAAAAATCTACCAAAACAGCAGAGGCCACCAAAGCAGACACCCAAACAACTGCTACCTCAGGACGCAACACATGCAACACATAGACCACATAGTCAGTGTGCCAAACAGTCACAGCCCTTAAGGCCAAACACAATGCCAGACACACTCGTCATTGGTGACTCCATAGTCAGGCACACTGACGTCCCGCTCACCAGATTGAACAAGGAAAAGGTCACAGTAAGCTGCCTGTCGGGCGCTAGAATCCGCCACATAACGCAAACACTCAGGTCTCTCAACAGCAGGTACAAGTACGACTCTGGTGTGAACGACCTGAGATGTACCTCCTTGGACTACATGAAAAGAGACATAGAGGAGCTCTCTGATTATGTAGCCCAGGCAGGTATGACCCTGACCTTGAGCAGTATCCTACCTTCACCAAGAATGATGCCACAATACAGAGACAAGATGATCAGCTTTAATAATTGGCTTAAACTCTGGTGTCATTCAAAGGGGATCCAATATCTGTCTGCCTGGGATGACATGCTGGACAAGCCACGCTGCTTCGCAAGGGACGGCTTGCACCTGTCACCCCTGGCCTTCCGGATATTGGCAAAGGCTCTTGCCACCCCCATAGTGCCTTTTTTAGGCAAGGCTCAAATTCTAAACCTACCACCCTAGAACACAAAAAAGGAAAAAAACTAATGGTAATGCTGCTCAATGCCAGAAGTCTCAACCTCAAGATGCACACACTCGAGGCCCTTCTCAGTATGGAGAACATCGATGTCTGTGCTGTGACTGAAACCTGGTTCAAGGCTCCTGAGAGCACCCCGGCACTATCAGGCTTTACCTCTTATCATGCGTTCCGGCCCCAAAATCCGGACAACACCAAGAAATGAGGGGGGGTGTCTATATTCATCAAGAACACCCACACCTCAAGGTTGGTGGCAACGCATGATGCATCGGAGACCATCCAGGTGCAACTAACCATAGGCAAGACTGCTCCGCAATTTGTAGCATGTTACAGGCCACCCTCTCAATCTCAGGAACCTCACATAGCTTTCCTGAAAACACTGGAGGGGATAAATGTATCTCCAGACACCATCATACTAGGTGATTTCAACTACCCGAATATAGACTGGGATCACTACTCTAGCCCCAACAATCTAGCCCAAAGGTTCCTAGAGTTCATAAACTCAAATGCCATGGAACAACTAGTCACCATTCCCACAAGAGGAGATAACATACTAGATCTCATCATCACGAACATTGGGTCACAATGTTCAAAACCGGAAGTATACCCTTCACTGGTGAGATCAGACCATAAACTAATCTCACTGGAAGTCCACATCCCGCCCCCACCTGAGATAAAAAAGACCACAGTGAAGAACTTCTCAAAAGCAGACATCACACTTCTAAAGGCTAGTGTGGTCTCTTTTATGGCCCCCGAGACTGCGGAAACCATTACTCAAGCCACTGAATCACTTACAAATGCCTTCTACCAGCACCTACAGGACTGCATGTATCAGGCAATCCCAAACAAAACAAAGACCCTTTGTACCAAAGGCAAGCATCCAGTTTGGTGGACCCCAGCCATAAACAAGCTCTACAACAAAAGGAGGAAGCTACTACAAGATAGAGCAAAATCCTTAAAAGGGAAAACACCCTTAATCATTATAAGTAAAAAATTAAGATCTCTCATAAAATCATCCAAGGCAAATTTTGAGAGAAAAGTCGCCAAGGACTCAAAGGACAATCATAAGGCCTTCTTTAGCTATGTTAGAAACCTGGGAGGAAACTCCCAGATATGCTCAGAATTAGTTCAAAATGATGTAAAAATTACTGATCCTACGGACATTGCCAACATACTGGCTGACAGGTTCAGTGCAAACTCCCCCCTCCCCCCCAAAAGGTGAGATATCTATACCAGAGAATTATAGCCCCCCAAACATCTCAAATGCTCAGGTGAGAACTGCTCTCTCCAAGGCAAAAAACACAGCATCCATGGAACCAGATGGTATCCCCGGATGTGTGTTCCACGAACTCAATGAGGAATTAAACCCGCAGTTAGGGCAGCTGTTTAATCTTAGCCTCACCTCAGGATACATGCCTAAGGAGTGGCGTACGGCAACTGTGGTCCCACTTCACAAAGGAGGTGCCTCCACTGACCCGGGAAATTACCGTCCCATCAGCTTGACAAGCTTAATCTGCAAAGCTATGGAGAGGATCATAATGGAACTCATAAATAAAGACATAGGAGACTTGCAGACTTTGGATCCGACCCAGTTTGGCTTTGTCAAGGGCAGATCATGCCTTTTAAACCTGGTGGACTTTTTTGAAACAGTCATCAAGGCCATTGATGAGGGAAAGGCAGTCCACACAGCCTACCTTCACCTGGCAAAGGCTTTCGACACAATACCCCACTCAGGTATCATTGAAAAACTCATCAGCTTAAATGTAAACCCATACGTCACAAGATGGGTTGCAAATTGGCTAAGTGACAGAACCCACAGGGTCAGAGTCGCTGGCGCCATGTCAAACTCAAAGCCTGTCACAAGTGGTGTCCCACAGGGCTCAGTCCTGGGCCCTCTCCTGTTCGGCATCTACTTTTCAGAAGTACAAGCAAACACAGGAGGATTATGGCTGACAAAATTTGCAGATGACTGCAAACTGGGCGCCATAGTTGAGAACACATCTGACACAGATATCCTTCAGAAGGGTCTTATAGAAATGGAAAACTGGTGCCAGAACCATGGCCTAAAGTTAAACGCCAAAAATGCATAGTCATACCCTTCGGGAAAAACAAGGTTACCCTAGCTACCATATAGGCGGCAACCCACTAAGCACAGAAGAGGTTATCAGGGATCTGGGTACCCAGGTCGACAGTAACCTTTCATTTGATACTCATGTTGCCAAAGTAGTTAGGAAGACCTTCTACATTGCCCACCTGATCATGAAGGGATTCGCATCTAGATCAAGGGAAGTCATCGTCCCCCTGTACTCATCACTCATCAGGCCAATGATTGAGTACAATGCCCCATTCGGAATGTACCTGACACGACACCTGCAGCAACTGGAAAGGTCCCAAAAGTTCCTCACCAAAAGGATAAAGGGTCTCAAAAATATGTCCTATGCTGCCCGACTGAAGGAACTTCAGCTCTACTCAGTCGCTTACCGTCTGCTCAGAGGTGACCTGTGCCTGACATACAAGGCCATGTCCAACCCAGAATTGATGAACATGCTTCACCTCAAAAAATCTAGATCCCTCAGAACTACAAGGGCAGGAGACTTAAACCTCGACACGGTTATTAATAGGACCTGCTGGAGGGACAGATTTATCACCCAGAGACTCCCTATGCTGTGGAACAAAATCCCGGTACATGTGAGGCAGAGCACCTCGCTGGCTTTATTCAAAAGAAATCTTGACCAATGGATGGGAGATTGCAGATATACCCCAGGGATTATATCAGTGTCACAGCTTGACAGAGGCACAGCAAAATAATGGGCATAGTATCCTCCAAACTAAAGGGGTGGCGAAAGCCACAAAACTCTGGCTAGGCTTATAAATGCCCTTGGGCAGATAGCCTAGTATGAACCTATGAACCTATGAACCTATGAACAAGACCTAAGCTATTAAGCACCTCTTCTTCCATTGTTAATACCAGGCATCTTACCACACAACTAAATCTGCACGTTCTGGTCAGTAAATGACAAAGGCAGAATTAAAAACAGCTTCTTTTCTGCCTGTTGTCTGTACCAGTAGGCTGTCCCTCCCTTTCCTTAACATAAGACATATTATGCTGTCTTTCTGACGCCATTAACTAAGACATGTTAACCTGTACTTCTGACATAACTCATTAAGTGGTTTATGGCTTTGAAAGATGATAAAATAATGAACACTTTTTTCTTTTGTAACTAGTCATACATGCGGTAGATAAGGCTCCATGCACTACAGATGATTATGACTGGGTCTTTGATCATAACACTTTATCTTTTGTTCTCATCATGGATGCTATGATTCACCTCTTGAGCTTTGGTCTTGAGGAAAATTTCTTGGCATCCATATCCCAAACACATAATAAGCCAGTTATGATCAGACATGATCATAATTATCTATATCTTTTACTGTAACTTCTAATGTTAACAAGGTATAACAAGGTATACTATAGAAGAACATCTGGATAAATCTACCTTTTGGACATTTTGATGTAAAGGTGTATGGGAGGTACAATAAAAATAAATTTTCAAAGCTGATTATATTAACTGCAGAAATGCAATGACTGTAGCTTCCTTTGCTACCCATGAAATGCATTTTGTTCAAATGATGTATTGATGACATTGCCAGTTAGAATTTCCCAGGGAAACATCCACTTAGTTGTTTGTCCATGCCTTGATCCTCGAGGATTGTCCCTTAACAAACCTATACTTGAATAATCACATTCTGGTTTCACTCAGACTGTGGAAGTGAATATGTCTCAGAAGTAGAACTTGATTAACTGCAGTGCATTGTCCTAAGGTAACAATTATTGCTGTCATTTTGAACTGTACAATGGTAAAAAAAAAATAAGGGGGGAAAAACATCAGAATAACAGCATATTTGCCATCCAGTTCATTCAACTGGAAAATAAAAATGTTATTCACTGATGAAGCATTTTCAAATAGTTTTTTTACTTATTACATAAAATTTATAATTTGTAAAAATCAACATATTATGATGTTACTGAAAACATTATTTTGTTGCTGAAATATCTATCAGGTATGTCATCATTATGTTTATATTACTCTCTTTTGCACAACTTTGTAACAATTGATATTGGATAAAATAGTATTTCAATATGATAGTTTTGGCTTAATTGTGCACTAAGATACAAAAAGACAATATGACTCACCACCTGCAAAGCACATGCCATTACATTTCTGGTTAAATAAATACATCTTTTACAATTGACTTCTAATATATCAGTGTCAGGATATGACAGCTTAGTAGTAAACTGTTATACTGAAACAATTAATTCAGGAGTACAGACTTCTAAGTTTTACCTCAGTCAAAACTGCATAAAATGTATTTTGTAACATCTAGTATGAGAGAGTCCTCTTCATTTCACATGTAATGCAACGTTCTGTATAAGCATTGGAAATGTATTATTCTTTTAGCATAAACATAAGCATTTACATACATTTACTTCTATATCATGATTTATTTCTTTAATGAAAATAATACAATAAGAGATATATGATGACATAAAATATGGATTATTTCAGATTGGCAATGTTTTAGTAATACTACAGTGCATTTTAATTATCTTTTGATGTACAAATTATTGACAAGTAACAAAATAATACACAAACAATGAATTTCAGCTGATGAACTCAATCTAGCCAGACAAGCTTCCAAGTCAATTTAAGAGAAAAATCCCAGTCCTTGATCTACGATCTCATATCTTCCTACTTCCAAAGTTGAATAAAACTACTGAAGTCTTCCTTTTGATTTTCAAAAGCTTTATTTTTGAAGAACATCCAGCACAATATGTCACAAAATGAACAAGAAGAGAATGTACAGCCACCATTTCTCATGATGCAAGTTTCTTTGAGTGAGAGTGGCACTCAGGATTCTATGTTTGATTCGGTTTAGCTAAATACTAGTAAGTAGCGTTTCTTAATTAAAAACAAACAACATCGGGCTCACATAGTACTGATAAATTGTCACATAAAAGAAAAAATTAAGTAGACGTTGTAGAAAATATATAACCCAATGAACCACTGATAAAACCAGTCCATTTTGTAAATTTGAATTAGAATTATGTGTAAGATACGGTTTAGTGCCTTCATCCACAACTGTTAGGACTTCATCAGAATCATTTTAAAATAATAATAGAACTTTTTAAATACCCTAAAAGACATCACAGTTTAAAAAACAATTAATTATTTAAAGGACCACAACTCTTAAAATCTCATTATACCACTTTATCACATAAAACAAGCATTTATGTTAAAACTAAAAAATATACAATTAATTTATAATTATTATTTACATTGCTAAAGCTGAAATATGGAAATCATAAATTCTAGTTACTATAATAGTTCCCTCATTTCTAATCTTGAGTCCCATGACCCTGTGGTGTATTCAATGGACTGAGTTGTCTTGCCTTAGCTAATGCTCTTTGGGAGCGGGGAGGTGCATGCCGTAAGGGCTGTGAGACAGGAAGGATGTTGATTGTATTGTACGTTGGCTTGTCAATAAAGTTTTGGAGTTGGTAGCAACAGCACACAGTTGTCCCGCGTCTTCTTTCTTAAGTAAAAGAACACGACATGGTGTCAGAAGTGCTGTGTGGCTGTGCCTGGGTTTGCTGAACACTTGCTGAAGACCGTACGAGTGGCCTAGTGATGTGGGGAGCGGACATGTCGGACGAAGAGAATGGTCGGCAGCCGCGAGCTAGAATTAACATGGCGGCTAGCGCTCCTAATGCTACGTTTAGCATTCAGCCGCCGGAGCCTTTTGATTTCTCCAAACCTCATGAATGGACACGATGGATACGCCGTTTTGAACGGTTCCGTCAGGCCAGCAATTTATCTTCAAACCCAGAAGGGAACCAGGTGAACACCCTGATATACTGCATGGGTGATGAGGCAGACGATGTCCTGAGAGGCCTCAAGCTAACCGAGGCAGAGCATCAGGAGTATGCCAAAGTGAAAGACGGCTTCGAAAGATTTTTTATTGTCAAAAAGAATATTGTTTATGAACGGGCGCGATTTAACATGCGAAAGCAAGAACTGAATGAGACTGTTGATGCTTTTGTTACTGCTTTGCATGCTTTAGCTGAACACTGCAATTATGGGACGCTGCACGATGAGCTCATAAGAGATAGAATTGTTGTGGGTTTGGCTGACACCAGACTGTCCGAGCGGATGCAGATGGAAAAAGAGCTGGACTTGGAGAGAGCTGTAAACATGGCCAGACAGTCGGAGGAGGTTAAGAAGCAGCAGACGGCTTTGAGGTGCGACAGTAGTGCCCTGCAGTATAACGTGAACGCTGTGCAGACACCACTTGACACCAAGCGCCAGCCGGAGACCTCGAAAGGTTGGGGCAAGTCCTTGACACCGATTTTTCAGCGACAGACGCAAAAGGGTAAAGACGCTCCGATTTCGCAGTGTTACAGGTGTGGGGGCCCATTTCATCATAAACTCCTATGCCCGGCGACCGCTGCAAGATGTCGCTCGTGTGGGAAGAAGGGCCACTACCAGCGAGTCTGCAGGCAGATTAAGGCGGTGCAGTGTATCGAGGAGGACGAGGAGCTTGGAGAGCGTGAAGAACAGGGCTTCTTCCTTGGTTCTGTCTCCTCCGGGAACCATTCCTGGATTGTGGAGGCTCAAATAGAGGGCACATCTATGACTTTCAAGCTTGACACGGGGGCGGATGTTACTGTTATTTCCAAGTCAGACCTGGATAACTTGTTCAGTGGAAAGAACGCTCCTGTGCTCCAGCAGCCGGAGAAACCCTTGTTGGGTCCTGGAGGACGCCACTGGAGGTTACAGGATCCTTGGAGCTTCAGCTTGGTTATGGACAAAGACAGACATGCGAGAAAGTGTATGTTGTTAAAGGACTCCATACGCCGCTTTTAGGTCTTCCTGCTATTTTGGGGCTGGGGCTCCTGAAGCGGGTTGACACTATCACCATGGAGTCTTTGAAGACCTCATACCCTAAACTGTGCTCTGGGTTGGGGGTAGTGCAGCGGAAATACCACATAAAGCTTCAGCCAAATGCGGTGCCATACTCTCTGAAGACCCCCAGGAGGATACCCCTACCATTGATGGGGAAAGTGAAGGAGGAGTTAATGAGGATGGAGACGCTGGGTGTCGTTACCAGAATGGAGGAACCTACTGACTGGTGTGCAGGCATGGTTGTCGTCCCAAAGAAAGACAGTAACAGACTAAGACTATGTGTAGACTACACTAAGTTAAATGAATACGTATGCAGGGAGAGGTTCGTGCTGCCCTCGGTTGAGCAGAGTCTTGGGATGCTTGCCGGGGCGAAGGTGTTTAGTAAACTGGATGCCAATATGGGATTCTGGCAAATTCCTTTGTCAGAGGAGTCGGCGCTTACCACATTCATAACCCCTTTGGGCGTTTTGCTTCAATCGCCTTCCCTTTGGCATTAACTCTGCACCGAACACTTTCAACGCATGATGGCAGAGGTCATTGAAGGACTAGAGGGTGTGATTTGCCACATGGACGACGTGCTGGTCTGGGGTCGTTGCCAGGAGGAACACGATGCCCGGCTTCATGCGGCATTAAAGAGACTGGAAGAGGCAGGCATTACGCTGAATGTGGGAAATGTGACCTGTCAAGGAGCAAAGTGACCTTCTTGGGCCATGTCATCACAGATTCTGGCATAAGCCCAGACCCAAGGAGGACCGCGTCCATCACGGAGATGGAAGCACCTGCTACAGTAGGAGAACTCAGGAGTTTCCTGGGCATGGTGAATCAGGTGGGAAAGTTCATCCCTCATTTGGCTGAGAGGGATAGGGCTCTGAGAGACTTATTATCAAAAAAGAACAGCTGGTACTGGGGGGGGGATCAGGAAAAGGCATTCAACGACTTAAAAGATGCGATCACCTCACCTCCAGTTTTGGCTGTATACGACCCGAATAGGGATACGAAGGTTTCTGCGGATGCATCATCCTTTGGGTTAGGGAGCGTGCTGCAGCAACAATGGGAGGATGGCTGGAGACCTGTGGCATACGCATCAAGGTCACTCTCACCTACAGAGCAAAGATATGCCCAGGTTGAGAAAGAGGCTCTAGCGTCTACCTGGGCATGTGAACGCTTCAGAGATTACCTATTAGGTAAATCGTTTTGTCTAGAAACTGATCACAAACCCCTGGTTTCATTGCTTGGAGGTCAGGCGCTGGATCTTCTACCGCCTAGAATCCAACGCTTCAGGATGAGACTGATGCAGTTCTCATACACAGTGCAGTACGCTCCAGGAAAATCACTGTGGGTGGCAGATGCCTTGTCACGTTCTCCACTTAAAACCAGGCTAACACTGGAGGAAACAAAGTTGATGGAGGACACGGATATCTACGTGAACAGTATTGTGGAAAACATGCAGGTGAAGCCATCCTTCCTCCAGACACTACGGGAACAGCTGAAAGCAGACAGTGTGTGTGCGGGTTATGGACTTGTGCAGTCAGGGGTGGCCGCTGTATGCGAACCAGGAACCCTTACTGAAGAGCTACTGGCCAGATCGTTCTACACTAACAGTGAAAGATGGGTTGCTGTTAAAAGATTCACGCCTTGTTATCCCCTCTGCCATGCGCAATGAGGTGTTGTTGAAATTACATGAGGGACATCAAGGCATTGTGAAGTGCAAAGCCAGAGCCTGCCAGACTGTCTGGTGGCCTGGGCTCAGCCAACAGATAAATGACATGGTTTTGGGATGCAGGACGTGCATCTCAGAGAGAAGGAATCATCCTGAGCCCCTCATTCCAACTGAATGTCCTGACAGACCATGGCAAAGAGTGGGCACGGATTTATTTGAACTAAAAGGACATACTTATCTTCTTGTTGTGGATTACTTATCCAGGTTTCTGGAGATCGCATTGTTGAAACATAGCAAATCCAACGAGGTCATCACCCACCTAAAGTCTTTCTTCGCTCGCCATGGTATCCCAGAGGTCCTCGTGTCTGATAATGGACCTCAGTTTTCAGGGCAGTCTTTTGTGGACTTCGCAACTGCTTATGGCTTCGAGCATGTCACAAGCAGCCCCAGGTTCCCGCAGAGTAACGGGGAGGCAGAACGTGCGGTTCAGACCGTGAAGAACCTGCTTAAAAAAAGTGTCGATCCGTACATGGCTCTTCTGGCGTACAGGACAACGCCACTGCAGAATGGTTATAGCCCTGCGGAACTTCTCATGGGACGTCGGTTGCGGACTTCTCTTCTGATTCATCCTTCACAGTTGGACCCTGTGCTGCCTGACTGGAGAAGGCTCGTGGGGAGAGAGGAGGAGAAGAGGGTGTATAATGCGGCAAACTACAACAGACGCCATCGGGCAAGGCCGCTGGGTGATGTGTTGCCCGGTGACCAGGTGTGGGTGACAGATATGAAGACCCCAGGTATTGTAGATCAAAAACATTACTCGCCGAGGTCATTTAAGGTAGACGTGCCCCAAGGGACTGTGCGGAGAAACCATGTGCATCTGATTCCCTTACCTGAGCCTGAGTGTAAATCTAACCCTGTGGGTCAGGAAAGTGTGTTAAGTAAGACCGTTGAGGCCTTGCCACCTTGCAATGGCCTTCCCCCGGAAACCCGGGTACATAGTGATGTTGTGAGGACCAGATCAGGAAGAATTATTAACAAGCCGGACCGATTGGATCTGTAGAGATCAGTCTGTAAATAGCAATGTCATTTGTGTTATAGTAATCCGAACATGGCTAAATGAGCATTTCGTGTCAATGTACCAAGTTCGTAGTGAAGACGAAGAAATTGAAAAGATCTGGGTTTTGTAATAAGTGAAAAGGGGCCTTTTAGAAAAGGAGATGTGGTGTATTCAATGGACTGAGTTGTCTTGCCTTAGCTAATGCTCTTTGGGAGCGGGGAGGTGCATGACGTAAGGGCTGTGAGACAGGAAGGATGTTGATTGTATTGTACGTTGGCTTGTCAATAAAGTTTTGGAGTTGGTAGCAACAGCACACAGTTGTCCCGCGTCTTCTTTCTTAAGTAAAAGAACACGACAGACCCCACCTCAATTGTCCTGTGAAACTGCTCCCAAAATAGCAAAAAGGAACTTTTGAAAACTGTCACAAGTTTGGGCAAGTTTACACAGTGCATTGTTGGTATTATCTTTTGTAATAGCATATAAGTGTTCATATATTCGTTTTTGAAACTGTCTCTCTGTTTTCCCTACGTAATAAATTGAACACTTTTGATAAATATCTATTTAGACCACTCCCTTAGAGGGACAGTTCCCATCCCACAATTTAATCTTGGTTGGTGAGTTGTCCATCATAATCACATTTACTTTCAAAATATAGCTACATTGGTTACATGTGCCACATTTCCTTGCACCTTTATGTCCATAGGTTCATAGGTGTATACTAGGCTAAAGGACCTAGAGCCTTTACAAGCCTACCCCATAGAAGTGCCTTTTCATCATGCCACCTGATTTTAGTTCACAGTGCCAATATCACGTAGAGCCACTGGAGTGATCCCTGGGGTGAACTTTCTATTACCCATCCACTCATCAAGATTTCCCTTGAAGAGGGATAGCGAGGTGCTCTGCTTGACATGTATAGGAAATCTGTTCCAGAGCACTGGCAGTCTCTATGTGAGGAACCTGTCCCTCCAGCATGTTCTGTTGATTGTGTTAATGACGTTGAGGTCTCTGCAGCATGTGGTGTGGTGGGATTGGGATTTCTTTAGATGTAGCATTTTTACCAGAGATGGGTCAGACATGGCTTTGTAAGTCAAGCAGAGATTGCCTCTAAGCAGGTGATATGAGACAGAGAATAGCTGGAGTCTTTTGAGTCTGTCCATGCAGGACAGTTGTTTAATGCCTAGTATCCTCTTTGTGAGGTACTTCTGTGGCCTCTCCAGCTGTTGCAGGTGTCTAATGAAGTACATACAAAATGGGTAATTATACTTGATGATTGGTCTAATGAGGGAAGAGTAGAGAGAGAGAGAGAGAGAGAGAGAGACGATGACCTCTTTCTTCCTGGATGCAAAACCCTTAGTAATGAGGTATGCACATAGAAGGACTTTCTGACCACAGTGACAATGTGGTGGAAGAAAGAGAAGTTGCTGTCAACCTGCGTCCCCAGAGCTCTTATAACATCTTTTGTGTTCAGTGGGCTCCCATCGATGTGGTAAGTATTGGGAACTGAGTTTATACCAAAGGGTATGACAATGCATTTGTTGGCATTAAGCTTAAGGCCATGGTTTTGACACCAGTCATTGGTCCCAGTGACGCCTTTCTTTAGGATGTCTGCATCACTTGGGGGGTTAATAATGGCTACAACTTGCAGTCATCTGTGAACTTGGTCAGTCAGAGTCCCATTCTGCTGGCCTGAACTTCTGACAAGTAGATGCTGGACAGGAGAGGACCCAAGATTGATCCCTGTGGGACTCCACTCATGACTGGTCTGCAGTCTGATGTGGAATCCACTACTTTCATGCTGTGTGTTCTATCTGTGAGACAATTTGCAACCCACCTAGTGATATAGGGATTTATGCCTAGTTTGGTGAGTTTATCAATAATTTCTAAGTGAGGAATCCTATCAAAGGCCTTGGCCAGATTGAGGAAGGCTGTATGCACAGCTTTACCTTCATCCACAGCCCTGGTGACTGACTCAAAGAAGTTAACTAGGTTGAACAGGCATGATCTCCCTTTCACAAAGCCAAATTGCATGGGGTCTAGAGTTTGGAGATTTTCTATATCTTTGTTAATCAGGTCTATGATGATGCTCCATAGATTTACATATCAGACTCATCAGGCTAATGGGGCAATAATTCCCAGGGTCTGTAGTCACTCCCCCTTTATGGAGATGGATGACTGTATCAGTGCACCATTCAGTAGGGACAAATCCTGAGATGAAGCTGTGACTTAACAGGGCACACAGATGTGGTGCCAGTTCACTTTGTAGCTCATGTAGAGCACAGCCAGGGATATTATCGGGTCCCATGGAAGCTGTATTCTTGGACTGGGACAATGCAGCTTTAACCTGTGCTGCAGTATTCTGGGTGCCTGGCATTTTTCCAGTACTGAGATTGGTGCTTTAGGGGTGAGAGAGGGGTAAAGTTGGCACTGAATCTGTCAGTCAGTATGTTGGCAATATCTGTTGGCTCAGTATAGGAGGTACCATTGTGCAGTAACACAGAGAAAATATGGGTATTGCTGTGGAGGTTCTTGATATAGGTATAGAAGGCTTTGTGATTGTTTTTAGTGTCTGCCACAATTCTGCTTTCATAGCTGGCTTTAGAGGATTTGATGAGGGATATCAACTTTTTGTTGAGGCTAATAAGGGAGTTTTTCCAGTCTTGAGTCTTGACCCTTTTCTGCAACAGTTTCTTCCTTCTGTTTTAGAGTTTATTAATGGCAGAGGACCACCAGATTGGCTTCCTTTTTTGGAGGAGAGCATTTTGGTTGTGTTGGGTATGGCTAGTTCCATGCATTTATGTACATGTTTGTACAGTGCATCGGTGTATGATTTGGCAGTCATGCTGATATTTTCCATTGCCATGGGTGCCATGAAGTTAGCCACCTCTGTTTTTAGGAGTCCAAAGTCAGCTTTGGAGAAGTTTTTCAAGGTGGTTACCTTTGTGGGGTGTGTGGGTGAGATGTGGATTTCCATGGTGATTAGTTTATGTTCAGATCTGACCAGGGAGGGATTGACTGCTGGTGTAGAGCAATGGTCGCCCATGTTAGTAATAACCAGGTCAAGGATGTTGCTTCCTCTTGTGGGGGTCAGAATGAGCTAGTCCAGGGCATGGTTGGGGACCTACAGCAGGCTATGACCTGGATCACTGTCTTACCCAATGTTAGTTGTACCTGAAGTATCTCAGATGCATTATGCTAGGCTACTAACCAGAATATATGCATATCCTTTATGAATATAGAGACATCACTGCCTTTGGAGCTTACACCTTTGTTTTGGGGCTGAAAGGTGTGTAATGTGTTATAGCCTGGAAGAGCAGTGATGTTTTCTGCTGCTTTAAACCAGGACTCCATTACAGCACAGATGTTGATGTTCTCCATTTTGAGGAGTGCTTCAAGTGAGTGTATCTTGAGATTTAGACTTCTAACATTGAGCAGCTTGACCCTCAGATTGCATTTATTTATAGCTCTTTCAGTGGTAATTTGGTCTTTGGATCACCACCTAAAAAGGCACTATAGGGTTGGCAAGAGCCATAGCCAGTTCCCAGAAACCCAGGTGTGACAGATGTAGGCTATCACTGGCAAAGCATCAAGGTCTGTCAGTCATGTCATCCCAAATATACAGATACTGGATCCCCTTCGAATGACACTAGAAACTTAGCCAATTGTTGAAGTCAATATTTTGCATTTGTACTGCTGTATCATTCTGAATGACGGTAAAGTGTCATACCTGCCTGGGGCCACATAATCCAAGAGCTCCACCATGTCTCTTTTCATGTTGTCTCCTTAATAATAACACTGTGTTGATGTTCAAACATGTATTTTAAAATTTTACTCATTCTGTATACAAAACAGGGGCTTAAACTTAAAGACTTACAGATAAACTTGTCAGTCTTGAATATACTCCAATTTTTTGTAATGATGTATTTTATTTTGTTATAAAATCCATTATATGTCAAAACTAAAGAATGTATAAAATTGGGTTTAGGTGTGTCATTACTTATATATGACTCATTTGTGGACTAGGATTGCAAAGGGACATTGCGCCCCAGCAATGATATATATATCTAGTCCCCCAAAATTCCATAACTTCTTCACATGTTTTTCAAAAGATCAGGTGGATATAATCTGTTCAAAAACATCTTAATCACAAATTCTATTTCCATTTTGAAATTGTGTTAATTAGAACACATACTGACTGCTCTACCTAGTTGCCCCTTAAAAATGTTATGTTTAACGTGTTTTGGGTGGCAACAATTGTAATCAAGATAACTGTTAGAAAAAGTAGATTTTCTAAATATTTTAGAACAGAAACACCTTTTAGAAACATCTTTAAAAATTGTCACATCCAAATAGTCTATAGAATCTGCTTTGTGATGACCTTTAAATGACAGGAATGGGGTAGTGCTATTACTATAAGTTACAAAATCTAAATGTTTGCTAGTATCTGATTCCTTCCATAGAATAAAAAAAAAACATTGCCCAAGAACTGCAAATATATGTACCAATCCTTAGAATAGGGAGATTCCATTATAAATATATTTTCCCAACTATAAAGGACCAAATTAGCATACATAGGTACACAATTAGCAACCACTGCAACACCCTTCACCTGCCTGTAATACTCACCCTCGAAAAATATAAAGTTGTTATATAAAATCAATTCCATTAGATCAGTGACAACATTTATAATCAGGCCCTCTAGTTGTGATAATTTAGTAATTGCCCTGTGAAACAGCTCTAGACCTGTATGGTGGGGTATAGAGGTAAACAAGTCAACAATACCCACTGTGAAAAAAACTGAGTTACTATAAAATTGTGTTTTTATTTTTGTAATAAAATCTGAGGAGACTTTTAAAATATGTTCAACTGGTTTTGAGGATGTCTTTAAAACTAGGTTGATGTATATTGCAAGGGGGTACATTTTTGAGATTTTTTGCCACAACAATTAAGCGATAGGGTGGAGATCTGATCTCCTTGTATACTTTTAGGATACCAAACATAGTGGGAAGGTAAGGAAATTTACTGACCAAAATCTGTGTGTGTGTGCAAGTCAATAACCCCTTGTAATAGGACATCATCAAGAAATAAGTCTATATTTTTGTATGCTACAAATATTTCATTTTTGGGTGCTGTCACATATATGCCAGTATCCTGTAGCATATTATAAATATTGCAACTGTAATCAAATTTGTAAAAATAACAATGCCCTCACCTTTATCTGGTTTCAGCACTTTAAGTAAAGTGTTCCCACTAAGTTGGTACAATAATTCTTTTTCATATTTGGTAAGGTTAGAGTAACAGGGGAGTTGAGACTGTTCCAAGTTGTACAAGTCATTTTCAAAGGCTTTTTCAAAAACAGCAATTGCAGGACTTAAAGGCGAGTTGTATATACTCTTTTTCTTAACTATGTTGTCAGTAGCCTTAACCAAAGATTTATGCCTCCCACTGTTATCATTATCAAAAGTGTTCAATGTGAAATTAATTTTATGTGTGAGCAATTTAGTTCAATAATACTATCTGCAATGTCAAACCTAGGAGTAGCAACAATCTTGAACCCTTTCTTAAAAAGAGAGAAATGTACTAGGGTGATAACTAGATCTGTGTAGTTAAATAAAGGATCTCTTGTTAACTTCTTCTGTTTTCTGCTTATATTCAAATTAACCTGTTGCTCAACTTTATTAAAAAATATTATCATATTTCCTAACATTATGTTAAAAAAAAATAAGTAATCTGCAATGTGTTTATTTAAATCACTAAGTTCTTCAAAAAAAGTATTGATACATTCATTATTTAATTCAGTAATAAAATGCATTAAGTGAATTGAATCCTTATCAAATAGTTCTAAAAGTTGTTGTTTAGAATATGTAGACAATAAAGGGTCTATATTAGAAAACCGAACTTTCAAAATTTCGAGTGCTCTAATATTGACCTGCTTTCAGCGAACACTGAAAATATCGAAGAAACAGAAAACTGATTTTTTTCCTAGGGAAAGAATTTGGTTGTCCGTTTCTGTTGCTTCGGTATTGATTTTCAGCGCCGTGGTGGAAAGTCATGGATCAGGTTCAGGTAAGTGTGCAATTGTGTGGACGTGAGGGTTAGGGCAGGGTAGGTGAGTTAGGGTTAGGGCGCGGGTGAGGTGACTGTGTGATAGTGATGGACATTAGGGTTAGGGTTTGGGTTAAGGTAAGTGGATAGTTAGTGGTGTATGTATAGTTTAGTGTAGGGTTAGATGTAAGAGTTTAGGTGTATGTGTGTGGATTGCTGTTTGTTTGGTTTGCTTGTGTCGTATGTGATTTGGAACAGCAAATTTTTTGCATAGGAAAAAATTCACTGTTCTGTATTTTCGCTGTTTTAAATTTTCGATTAATAAGGTTCGATATTAGAACACTCGAAATTTTGAAAGTTCGGCGTTCTAATACAAACCCACAATAAAGCCTAGCCCCCCCCCCCAAGTCTTCCTATTGTATGAATGATAGACAAAGGGGTCAGAAAGGATGGAACAACATTAATGAACATGAAGTTAGTTATGTACTTTTAGGGGCACAGTCTGACGTACACATAGACAATGGTTACAGCTCAGTTCCCCAAAATAATTAATTTGAACTTTATTTGGATAAAGACTTTCCTCCACTTAAAAGTTTTGAAAGAATTGAAAATAAAAACAGGGAGGATTTTATTTAGTACATCTCCTGAATTATTCTAGATCAAGTCACAGAGAACAGGGCAGGGGAAGGGGGAGGAGGAATAGCAGATGGAAAAATTAGAGGGTGACCAGTGTAACACTGGGACTTTAAGACAAACCAGTATCAGTAGTATCTTTAGTACACATGGAGGTATATTATTTTCCTACTATGGTTTTAAAATATTTAACTACACAGATCTAGTTATCACCCTAGTACATTACCATTGTTGGGGCAAGATGTCTCTTTGCATCCCTAGTCCACAAATTAGTCATTTATAAGTAATGACACACCTAAACCCAATTTTACACATTCTTTAGTTTTGACATACAATGGATTTGTTAACAAAATACAAGATATCATTACAAAAAAAACTGGAGTATATTCAAGACTGATGAGGTTATCTATAAGTCTTTAGGTGTAAGTCCTGCTTCGTATACAAAATGGGTAAAAATTTAAAATACATGTTTGAGCATCAACATAGTGTTATTATTAAGTAGACACATAAAGCCACAAGAAAATATGGCACATATAAACAATGTAGCTACATGTTGCAAGCAAATGTGATTATGGTGTGAAACCCACCAACCCAGGTTAAATTGTGGGATGGAATAGCTATTTGCCAAACGTATTAAAGTTATTAAGTAGGGAAAACAGAAAGACAATTTCAAAAAAGAAAATATGAATACCTATATGCTTTTAATGACGGTAACACCAACAATGCACTATGTAAACAAGCCCACATTTGTGACAGCTTTCAAAAGCTCCTTTTTGCTATTTTGGAAGTAGTTCCACTGCACAATTGAGGGGGTTCATGAGAGACAACTATTAAGGCAACTAAAACTAAATGCATCAAATGACCTTGGTTTAAATGAATGCACATTGATAATTCCTATTCTTAAATTTAAAGCTTCTCAACTTTGATTGAATTTTATATGTACTTTCTGATTTTAGTGAACAATTTGTTTAATGAATTTACACTTGTTTTTGATTTCCATATTTTGGTTTTGGCAATATAATTAATAATTATAAATTAATTATATATTTTTTTAATTGCAGCATAATGCTCATTTTATGTAAAACAGTGGTACAATAAGATTTTATGATTTCTGGTTCTTTAAATAATTAATTGTTTTTTTAATTTGTGCCATTGTTTAGGGTATTTAAAAAGTTCTGTTATTTTAAAATGGTTCTGATGAAGTCCTAACACGTGAGAATGAAAGCACTATAATATTCTAATTAAAATTTATAAAATGGATTGGTTTTATCAGTGGTTCATTGCATTATATATTTTCTGTAACTTTTACTTACTTTTTTCCCTTATGCTTCTGTTGCCGGCGTGACATTAGCCCAGGATTGTTTATTTTTAAGTTGATTAATAGGCTGCACATTCATACACTATTTGGATTTTTTCTGGAGCTTTCCTTAATTACTCAAACAGCTCAGCTTTTATTAGTTATTCATTTGCTTTAATTTGAAGAGTTTTCTGAATAGTACCATAAAACAAACATTTTTACTCCCAAGAAAAGAGACAGAATTAAATAAAGGGATCCACAATGGTTAGAATGAAGTGGAATGATAACATTTTGTTACCTTTCCATATTTCTGAAGACAGTATGTAATAAGAATTATTTCATTTTTAATAAGATAAAGATTTGTTTCAGTTTGGTTTGCATTTAATTAATGCAACTAATAATGATATCATTAAAGGGCACACGTCATAAAAATGTAATAATTAAGCACATTACTACAAACAGCATATTTCCACTGATTTGTTCAGCTTGTTGTTAAGAATACTTTCTTGTCCTCGGCCTCCAAGTTTACAAAAGAAGATTTCACTGAAATAGTGGTATGTGAATGCTTGTGACACAGTCACATTAATACAAAGCAGTCTATATGTCTTTTGCAGTGTCACATGAATCATCTGCTAGCAGATAACTGACAGTGTTCTTGCTTGCAGGAAAAAATGTTTTTTTTCCCTTCACAAAAAGTGTGTAATCTAGTAATAGACTGATTTTTCTTATATGTGAACTACTTAGGAAGAAGACCTGAACTCTGATGAGCAACCCACTGAGACTGAATTATTTCATAAGACAAGGAAAATCATTTTGAAGTCTTCTATTTTCACATTTACTATTCCCCCATGGACTTTCTGGTTGTGCACCCATCAACCAACCTCTCTGACAGATGCCAATTACTGACAACCACTGACTGACATAAAACCAGCTTGAAAACTGTATAATCTATTTTTGTTCCTGCAAGAGCAGAATACATTAGGCATGATTTTAGGAATGACAAAAGTGATGTGTATTCCTAGAAATAAATGTGAAACTTCATCAATGAAATTACTAACAAGATATTGTTTTAGTACTCTCTGTTTATACTTGGTAGTATGGGCTGTGTACTTGTAGTCCAGAAAATGCCATCTTTCATTCTCTAGCACATATATGTATCACCAATTATTTTTAGAACAAGAAACTCTTCAGTAACTGTTCAAGGAAGTTCTTTTAAAGCATATATCTCCATAATTGGTTCCATACTGTGCACATTTTTCCATATACAAGAACTAGAACTGCCTATAAACAGCATTAAGCAAATATCTCATGAAGATGAAAGTAAATTACTTGTTAGAAAGTGATGATCATTTACAAAATCAGAAATTCATTAGGTGTCCTCCCTTGGGATGTCCTTGGACACGGATGTTATCAACTCTTTGAGTCTTAAACTCCCTTCATGGTTCCAATATTTGATTAGAGTGGTGGGGTAATATAACAAGATACATGTTAAACTTATATATATATATTTTTTTTCCTTTCTCTGATGTATTTTGGCACATTTGTATATAGGTTATGATGTTTTCTCTTTCGAAGTAATATGGCTTAAGTATAACTCAATATTTGTTGTTTTCAAGTATTTTTTTTTTCTTTCTATTGTCTCTGTTGTATTCATCAAAATTAATAAAATGTGTTTGGAAAAAAAAAAAAAAAGAAATTCATTATATTCATTTTCCTAGGCAAAAAAGCTTGACCAATTATTTATCCTAACAAATTAGACTAAATCAATAGATTTAAATCTTTATTGTTATAGTAGCTTTCTGTACTCTCTATGCAAATGACACCAACATATTAAAAGTGCTATTCTCATTTACAGAAAGCAAATTATTACTGTTTTCAATTCTCATTTATCAACTCTTACACTTTGTTGCCTTTTTCCTTTATTGTTGACATTGTTGTGTGCATAAGCAGTGAACAGTATGTGTTGAAATGATTATATCTAGACAACTATTTTAGAATGTAATCATTTGCAACTTTACAATGTTTTTCATTCCAGGCAAACATATTTATTACATATTTAGACCCTTGTGTATGTATCAGTTTATGTCCTATCGCTTGCTGCTTATGTTATGTAGCCATGGTATGTGCCTTACCTATGCCAGTCTAAGAAACAAGTGGCTACAAGATTCCTCCACACACTCCCCTACAGGTTGAATGAATCAGAGTCAGTTAAATGCAACAAATCACCATCTGCCTGGGTCTTTCATCAACGGAGGTGTTAATCAGTCTCAGATCATATGGGTCATACATATGCGTTTATATTACGTTATCGAAAGATGAAAATAGCGAACGCTATTTCATCGAACCTAAAATATCTAAACCACATAATATCGAACATTCAGAACAGTGACGTTTTTCCTTGGGAAAAAATTTGCTATTCTGAAACACATACACACAACACAAGCACACCTAAAAACATCAGTACACACACATACACTTATAATCCTACAACTAACCTTACACTAAACTATACATACACTACTATATATCCACTTACCTTAACCCAAACCCTAACCCTAAGGTCCGTCACTTTCGCACACTCACCTAACCTGCGCCCTAACCCTAACTCACTTAACCCACCCCTAAACCTAATTCACCTAACCCGCGCCCTAACCCTAACTCACCTAACCCATGCCTTAACCCTAACTCACCTAACCCGCACCCTAATCCTAACAACCACACAATCACACACTTACCTGAACCCGACCCGTAAATCTCCACCACAGCACTGAAAATAGTGAAGCCACAGAACCGGCCAACCAAATTCTTTCCCTAGGAAAGAATTTGATGTTCTGCAGCTTCGCTATTTTTAGCATTAGATTAAAATGGGTCGATATTAGAACATTCGAAGTTTTAAAACTTTGATGTTCTGATATAGACCCATACATATTCATGGCTGCATACCTCTATGCTGCAGAGCTGCACTGGGTGCACACTGTTTAGGTTTGTGCTATTTGGTGAAAGGATTGCCTATATGTGTATGGGAGATACAGAAAGGAAAACTCTCTCTCTCTTCCATGTTTCATATGCACTTATTAGCTATTTATAGGAGTTAGTCTTCGCTGAGAACATGGGTGCAGTGCTCCATATGGTGCATTTCCTGACTCTGTAGTTCTGTAAAACTTCAATGCTTACACATAATGAATGGTGAAGGTACATGGAGGGGATGTGATTTAAGGAACAAAACACACATGAACAAGAGATTTTCAGCTTGCGATGTGGCATTTATTAAGCACTTTTGAGTCATGGCCAACTTCCTTCTAGGAAGCTATGAAAAAATGATCCATTGTGAAAACCAGAATTAAGAGAAATACATTATATTGCATCACATATACAAGTAAGCCTCTTAAAGACACAGCCATTACTATAAGCAAATGGATTAAACATTTTATAAACATTTATAAATTAATGTTAAAATACATTGCACATTTTCACTCTAGCTGCTGACCGAGAGTCATATGATGAAGTTTATTAAGCCTTAAAATGATACTGGATTCCATAGCATTTGAATTATACCTACTTCCTATCACCTGCTCAGTGATTGTCTATGCAATACACAGACTTTTAAATTCCCATTGTTACCCAATTATGTACTGTTACATGATTACAGCATTGTGATTTTTGCATTTTGAAGATGTTTACAGGTTCATGGGTTTGTAATTTTATACTTGTCTGCTGATTTAAAGGACCATTAGTAGCATTGCTCAAAATTGTAGGTGCCCATTGACATGACTGATTTATACTTAGTTATGATTACCCAACCGTTTGTCCAGTTTATGCCTAAAGAGAGGCTAAAGTCACATCTGCAGAATCTTTGGCTCTGCCCCTGCACTGATCCTAGATAAGTGCTACTAACTAAACTGTTCTTCCTACACTTTAACTACTTCCCTTTCCTCTCTTTCTCACAGCTCTTCTTCTCGATACTCCCACCCACTCATAATGACTGACTACTACCACCATCACCTTCCCACTCACTTCATCTTTCTTACAGTCACCTGTAAAATCCTTTTTCCTTCAATCCCCTCCTTCACACTTTAAATCACTTCTAGTCCTCTATCTTTGAACAGGTTTTAGTTTACTACACCAGTTTTTGACTAGGAAAAAAAACACTAAAATATAAAAGGTTTTCTGCAGTGTTATAGCTACTTTATATCTTTATCGTAAAACTGCTTACTAAAGTAAAAAATGCTGCTAGTCTACTGAAATCAATGTTTGTATACACACATATATATATATATATATATATATATATATATATATATATATATATATACAGTGCTCATGGTACACTGAAATGTCTGTATATTGAATTATGTTTATCATCTTTGTTTGCTGAAAACATTAATCTGTGTGTGCCTTATTGTGCTATATGTAATGATTCCATTACTATGCAGACTTTTCAAAGTACTATATAATGGCATTTCTATACCATGTATAAACTTTTATAAAATGTCTTTATTCACTAGATAATGTACATACTTGTAAAATGCTTTTTTCTACAGTATTCACTAGACCACTAGACTCTGAATAAACTCGTAAAATGATGTTTTTATTTCTACACTATCTTATTCTTATATATATCATTTGGAGTTTTTCTCCCTGGGCCTCTGCTGAAAGACTCTGCCCCAGATGGGCTTTCCCAATCAACAAATAGAAGTAATAAATAAATAAATGCAAAAGTAAATAAACAAGTAAATACATAAATGGGTCAGAGAGCTTCTAGCAAATGGAGTCAGTTTCTTAAAAGGGAAATTCTCTGTCATACATATATCTATCTCAACAGCAGGACCTATCTATATGATTCAGTGGAAGTTAAGATCTCTTCAGAAGGTGTTTATAGCTTCATAGGTTCATAGGTGTGTACTAGGCTAACAACCACTAGGGCCTTTTTAAGCCTAGCCATGCATCCCAAATCTCTGACCAGTTATGGTACCTTTTAAGTGTAAGCAGGGGGTTGGAGATGAAACATTTACAAGCAGGCAGCTGGGAATGAAACATTAACCAATTGCCTGTGTCCATTAGAGATGTAGGTGCCAAACCAGGGATGAGTCTCCTGTTCCCCATCCAACTGTACAAGTTACACTTGATGAGGAGCCTTTTCCAGAGAACATTTGATGAGGATCCTGTTCCAGAGAACTCCAATTAACTTTCAAATGGCTCCATTAAACTTTCAAACTACTGACCTATACTCTCTCCACACTCTAAAGTACAAGAAAGATGTAGCCAACCAAAGTCTAAACTCTGTAATATTAGAACCCTTACTGTCCCCTCACAGCATGGCTTCTGGCTTCATCACAGCAATGAAACTGCCCTACTACACTTTTTAGACACAGTAACCCAAAACAGAAATATAGACAACCCTATCTCCACCCTACTTCTGGACTTCTCAAAGGCATTTGACACCGTATATATTACCCTCTTCTCAACAAGATCTCACAACTTGGATTAAGCAGCACTGCCACTGAATTTGTACAGCTTTTGAGGTAACTAGAAAACCAATCTGCCCAGCGCCATGATTCTTACTGCATTCCACAGCCAGTATGAACAGCAGTACCACACACGTCAATACTCATAACTGACATGCACAAAGCATCCAAACATGCAAAAATCATACAATATGTTGACAACACAAATCTTGTCTGCTTAGCCACAATACCATCTCAACTCCAGCCACCCAAGATTCCTTCTCCTCTACTGAGACCTGGATGAAGTAATCCCAATTACCCTTGCCCCCCCCCAACCAAAACAAAACAAAAAAAAAAACAAAATTAATTACATTAATCTCCAATTACCAGCACTGAAGTAAATATAATCTCATATAACATACCAAAATAGAACACGTCACACATACCAATTTACAGGGCACCAACAAATATGACCAGCCCATCAGTGCTATTGTCTAAAAAACACACCACAAATTAGGGCTACTTTACAAAGCCAGGCCAATTTGCACTGACCACAGCAAGAAGGCAAATGCAACATCCCTCTTACCTCCTAGCCTGCTGTATGCATCTACAATTTTTACTTTTATTTACACAAGCTTGAACAATGTTATAATAAAATAAGAAAATTTGTATCTAACCTCCCAAACTAAAACCATCATTGTATTTCCTTGCGGAAACTGAACTGGCTAGCCGCTAGAACTACCACATCACATATCATATACACAGCTCATAATGGCACATAAAATGATTAACCCTCCTTCAAACACCCTAGCTATTAGCAATACAATAAAAAAGTACCTTTGATCAAAGGACCAACATCTAAGAAAATCACAAAAATCCAGCAACTCATATTGGGGCTCCTCATACTCAACAAGCATGACTAACAATGGGACAGCATTCCTTTCACCATCAGACATGTAAGCAATCTCCTCTTTTGTAAGACTAATGTCAAACTATATTAAATCATACTAAAAATTGCAACTGCCCAGAATCTCCAGGTGAAAAATACCCAAATACTCATGATCTCCTCATCTTTCTCACTAAAACATTTCTTGCCAACTGACTCGATGTCTTACTGAAGTGAGTTTACTACACTCCTCTCATTAGAAACACAAGCAGTTCTGTTCCTTTATTAGCTTTCAGATCAGCATAATTACAGATATATACCTCATTATTCTTGCTACCAAATTTTGATATTCTGTTCTTCCCAATGATGTTATTAAATTTATACTGATAATTTCCTGTTTCAGTGATGTTCTCTAATATGCAAAAATGTCACTGCTTAGAACTTATCACACTTTGTATCTTTACTTGATTTTTTTCCTGTTTATTCAGTTTTAATGAATTTTGGTATTTTGTACACATTTGTTTAGACGTTGTTATATTGCATATATACTACTTCTTGGAGTTTTTCTCCCCAGGCTTCCTCTGAAAATGGATATTGTGCAGAGCTCAACTTTCCCAGTAAACAGAAGCAAATTAAGTAACAACTCATAACATGAATAATTTCACTCTGCAGCTTCTATATATCAAAAGAAGATTCAAGTATAACAGCCAGTTTTCAATAAGAGATCAGGAACTTTGGTTATCCTAGTATGAGGACCACTCTTCAAAATTTAATATTTAAAGTTCTCTCCTATGCACACTCACTGAAATGGTTTTGAAAAATGAAAACATTTACTCACTGCAATCCATCATTAGTGACCACAACATGTGGCTGTACACAACACTGTGAAGGTACTCATCATTGCTAAAGTAACTTTGGTAAAATTCAGATGGTATTACGCAAAAGTGAAACTAAAATAAGGAAAAGATGGCTATAACATAGCTCAAAAGTGTTCACATTTTCATAATTTCATTTACTTACTTTTGTTTTAGAATGTTCCTTTTATCAAGTACCACAGTCCAATCTTAAATACACAGTTTAAAAAAAAAGTTAAAATACAATTACTCATTCCAAAAAAACACATATTTTTAAACATACCTCATTTTTCTATCATAGGTGTACAGTAGCCGATTTCTGTCTCACTTCAATGTATTCTGTGACTTGTTCAAGTGCATTCTACAAAACATGATTTGACAGCCTTATAATAACTGACCAATGTGGTCATACATTATGACTGGCTAGGCAGGCAGTTCCAAGCATACAATTATTTGCACAAAATTAAACAATTTCTTATTCCAATAAGCATCCATTACGCTAAATACAGTCAAATGAAAGATACAATTCTGGCCCCATCTACTGGGGAAGACTTCACATTACACTTTTGCTTTCTCATATCACTTCTTGGATTTGTAAGTTTTGCTGCTGTGAACTCTGACTTTATGATGAACAGAGGAAGGCAACTTCAATGTATCCCTTTTAGTAGAACTCATTTCCGATGGACCTGGTGTGGTTATTAGTTTTACAAATTGCAAGAGGTCACAAAAGATTGAATCATTTGAGGCTCTGTAGGCTAAACTGAGGTCCCCTTTCAACAGCCAGTAGGGAACAGAAATGTGAGAGCATTTTAAGGCAGACTGGGTAGCCCAAGGAGGTATGTCCTTGATTATCTTAGTGAAGAAATGCTCTGGTCTCTCAAGCTGGGCCATATACTTAAACAAGTACATAACAAAGGGGACATTATAATCTGTTAGAGGCCTGATGATGGAATTGCAGAAAGTGATAATAACTCCCTTAGACCTGGAAGAAATACCCCTGATGATTAGTCATTACTTATCTTGTATGTGTATACCTAATTCTATCTGCTGTTCAGTCTGCCCCATGTATCACCTTTTAGAAGCTGATTTGCAAACCATTGCATACTCATCCCTAACTGACCCACAGATATAACAATTGTAAAGCAAGAGTTTAACTTTGTTAACAAATGTCCGCTGACTGACCAACATGCTGTTACTTGTTAGTAAGTTCTGGCATGGAAAAGTACCTTTCCTGCTACTTATTTTACTAGTTATCAAAACATTGTCATTCACACAGTTGCCAAAATTATTTGCAAAAAAAAAGGCTGTTGAAGTTTAGAAACTTATAAAATTATGCATTAGTTGTTTTTAATTATAGTTTCAATATAATTAGGAAACTCAGTGGGAGTAGTAAGAAAATGCATATTTGTTCATTGTGAAGTATCTATGTTTTTCTTGCTTTGTGAAAATGCCATTTGACTTCTTTCATAATAAAACTCATTTACCTATCTTTGGTCCTCTTAAGACAAATTCAAGTCACACATCTTTTGATTGCTGTATCTGTAAACTGACTGTTTTATTATTTGGATTTTTTTTTTTACTTTTGTGCCATTACCTTTAGAACTCTCAAAATGGCAGCGCTTTTACTAAATGGGAATATATGCCCTGGACATGCCCTGGATGCATATAAAATGAATGAATTAACAGACTTTGACTTACTCAGCAGCTTATTATTTATTAAATGTCCTGGGTTACCCACTAGTGTGGTATCAATGTACATAAATGCTGAAACTACTCTTTGTAGAGTCACTACCAAACTTGTTACAATTCAACATTTAAAAAACATCTTTGAAACTCTGAAATATTACTGTAACATAAAATAACAAACCAGCAATATAACACACATATATCTATATCTATATCCATATATATATATATATATATATATATATATATATATATATATATATATATGTGTGTGTGTGTGTGTGGGTTCATATGAATCCAACGACAGTTCAAAACATCGACGGCAAAAGATCGACAGCGAGAAGACCGACGGAGGAAAACACCGACGCTGAGAACATCGAAATGGGGAAAGGATGTGTATTTATGCGGTAGTGACGGACGTTAGGGTGCGAGTAAGGTAAGTATGCGATGTTGTCGGTCTGTGGGGATAAGGGTGGGTTAAGTGAGTTAGGGTTAGGGCTCGGGTTAGGTACGTGTGTAGTAGTGATAGGTTTTGGCTTAGGGGTGGGTTAAGTGAGTTAGGGTTAGGGCTCGGGTTAGGTACATGTGTAGTAGTGATAGGTTTTGGGTTAGGGGTGGGTTAAGTGAGTTAGGGTTAGGGCGCGGGTTAGGTGAGTGTGCAATAGTGGCGGACCTTAGGGTTAGGGTTTGGGTTAGGGTTGTCGATAGTTGTGTATGTAAGGTTTAGTGTTGGTTTGTTAGTATTTTGGTTTGCTAGTGTGGTGTGTGTGGGTTTTGGAGTGGGGATTTGTTTTGTTTGTTAATTGTTGTTGTACTGGTGTGGAGTGTATGCGGTGTCGTGCTTTTGAACTGTCGGTGTTTTAGCTGTTGCTGTTTCGCTGTCGATGTTTTGAACTGTCAATGGATTCATATGAACCTGTGTGTGTGTGTATATATATATATATATATATATATATATATATATATACAACCACATTTTGCTGTAAAAAGGATCCAGTCTAATCACTGTAGGTTCAAAACTACATATAGAATGTAACATTAATGGGGTATATGCTGGCTCATACTTCTTCATTCTTAATGCAAATAAAACTGATTTTCAAACAAAAATAAAGAGGTGAGAAAACAAAATGTATATATAAAGTGCAAAAAAGATACAGCCAAGCCAAGCTAGAGTCTTCACTGTGTAATACCTTAAACCTCCTGTAGTAGAGGTCCATGGTTTATATGCAACGGAGCCATTAAGAAAATAAGAATTTCAGATACATGGCTTTTGAATACCAAAGGCTTTTTCCTTTTTCCTTTTAAAGTCTCTAAGGTTACATTACAGCCAATAAAGCCAAACCCCACTAGCTGTAGATAGTCATGTTTTGTCCTTTATAGTGACATACAGTACAGCATAAGTGGCTCGTTTGGCTATACTTTAGATACACAGAACTTAAAATCAAGCCCGATGTTCATAAAGATTAAGGCACTTGCAGCATATCCTAAATAATGTCCAAACCAAAGAGTAAAAAGGTGATAGAGACATACCATTCAGTAAAAACTGCAAAAATGATCCACTGCAGAGGTTTAAGTTATTACTTACTAAATATTCTAGCTTGGTCTGGATGGATAATTTTCAGGCACCACTGCAGCAGTGCCCAGGACAGGGACACCAGATGCAGTAGGTGCAGGTAGTTCAGGGGTTGTAGAGGCAGCATTGATAGGTTGTGACCCAGAAGTGCTGGTTCACTGCACCTGTAGAAGGATTGGGGTCCTTGCCTATGTGGCCAATGTAACTCCCCATGTTGGTGGTCATGTTGCATCAGGAATGATAATCCAAATGTAATAAATATACACACAAATACTTAGATATCTCTCTCTTTCTCTCTCTCTCTCTCTCTCTCAATATATATATATATATATATATGCCTATATACACATATACACCTACATGCACACACATGCCCACACACACACACACACACACACACACACACACACACACACACACACACACACACACACACACACACTCACACACACACACACACACACACACACACACACACACACACACACACACACACACGTATATAAGAAGATATTGGGTAGGGATAGAGACAACATAGAAAAATATTATAACTGTCATTTAGTTGTCATATATCCCAGTTAATGCATATTCCCAAATAAATATTTAAATTTGTCACATCCACAATCACAGTAAATGTTAGTCTCCTCAGTGCTATATACAATTATGTAAATTGCGTCACTATGGAAATGTTGATTTATGCATTACAAGTCATGGAATGTCTGTGTGAACTGAATAAATTCTTATTGTAAATTATCGATTGTGGAATAATAATTATTTTGTAATACAGACTAATTGCTAATTTAAACCCACAGACATATATGTTTACTGAAACATTGACTAATGCAATATTGCAAAATCTATTCATCCAGGTAAATACAATTTGCATATGTAGGGTATGCCCACTCAAGTATTACTGTGTCAAACAATTATGCACTGATGTTTAAATAATTGATAAAACTATTTTTACAAGCACTGCAGTTGTGCAATGGTAATCATCCATACCTGACCCATACTTATCTCATGTCTTTGTGAGGCATTGTAGTCTCTCCTGATCTGCTTTTCTACTTCCTTCACTCTTTGCAAAAGCTACACATAGCAGAAAAATAAAGAAAAAAAATATATAACGAGCACTTGTTATGTGTTAGCAATTTATGGTCCAAATGAAAGAATAACCAGTGAGCATGGCAGAACCCAATAAATTCACAGTTCCAAGGTCTAATAAAACAGCATAAAAATGTTAAAAACAAACAGGAAAAAGACAAGCACTTTCACATCTATCCAGATACTTCTTCAGATCTAATAAAGCAGGCATAGAATGCTATTTAAATAAATAAAGCTTCAGAACTATGTCTTAAAGTCACGTGACCTAAGCAGTTGTCTTAAAGGAACATAGTCATTTAAACCCTTCCCTCCGTCACTTTGTAGTTCTAAGATCCATTCAGTCTCAATACATTTTGTTTTCGTTTTAAGATTACCATCTCTAATGCTAATATTAAGAAGTTGTAACACAAGAAACTTAAACCTGTGAGTATTTTCAGTGACCAGAATATGTTTTGATAGGGCATTTCTTTTATCATTTCTAGACACATCATAAATGTGTTCACATATACAATCTTTCAGTGCTCTATTAGTTTTACCAACATAGAACCTTTCATATACAATGCAGCTTGCTAAATACAAAAGTTACAGATCTTGCAGTTTGCAAAAAAAGTTGAATTTATAGATATGCTTGGTCTCAGAATACTCAAACCTGTCAGTAATTTCAATAAACTGGCACAAATTGCAGTGTCTACAATGATAAGTACCTACCCTGTTGGTGACCACTGATCTCTGATGGAATGGCTTATAACACAGCATTTTCCTCAAAGAGACATTGTTCTTAAAGAAAAATTTAGAACCCTCACCTAAAATACTTGTATTCCTTTCATCACATATAAGAACATGCCAGTGTTTTTAAATAATATTACTAACAGAACTAACGTAATTTGAAAAAGCATACCCAAGCAAAAGAGACCTCTGAGGCATAAACGCACACGAACTCCAGTGCCCACCACAGCACACACCACACATAGTCCACACACCTGTGTCTCACAATCACTAAGGTCTAAACATAAACTCAGCATATTAGTAATAGGTGATTCCAATGTGAGTCACACAGATGTGCCCCTCACCAGGCTGGATAAGGAGAAAGTCACAGTTAGTCGTTTGTCAGATGCTAGAATCTACCATATCACCAATGCACTCAAGTCTCTCAACAGGTACTGTTATGTCTCTGTCATAGTTCATGCTGGAGTGAATGATTTGAGACATACCTCCCTGAACTATAGGAAGAGAGACATGATCGAGCTTGCTGAATATGTGTCCTAGGCAGGTATGTCCCTAGCCTTAAGCAGCATTCCACCATCATCCAGAATGGTGCCTCAATGCAACCAGAAAATAATTGACTTTAACAATTGGCTTAGTTTCTGGTGTCATTCCAAGGGTATACAGTACCTGACAGCCGGGGACAATATAATTGACAACCCACAATGCTTTGCCAGAGATGGCCTGCATCTGTCTCCCTTGGGCTTCAGCCACCTGGCAAAGGCTCTTGCCTGCTCCATAGTGCCTTTTTTAGGCAATGCCATGAGATCAAAATGACCAACATGAAAATTTCATCGAAACATAAATTAAAGGTCATGCTGCTAAACATGAAACTGCAAACATTCTTAACCTTCGAAGAAGATGACATTTATGCAGTCACAGAAACCTGGTTCAAAGCTGTGGAGAGCACCACAGCCACACCAGGTTACTCAGTCCTATCATTCATTCAGACCCCAAACCATGGGTAGCAAAACAAAAGGAGGTGGACTTGCAATATATATAAAAGACATACACACCTCTAGGCTGGTCAAACAGTATGATGCACAGGAAACACTTCAGGTGCAGTTGACAATTGACAAGACCCCTAGCCATATCATAGCTAGCTCTAGGCCTCCAACATTGACTCAAGATGCCCACCCCACCTATCTGGACCTCATTGAATCTATCAAGATTCAGTCCTTTACCCTGATACTGGGTGACATTAACTATCCAACCATAGATTGGAAGAAATACTCATGCCAAAATACAAATGCCCAGAGATTCCTTGATTTCAACAATGCAAATGCCTTGGAACAGTTGGTTGACACCCCCATAAGAGGTGAAAATATCTTGCACTTGGTATTAAGCAACATGAATAACCACTGCAGCATCCCTACACTGTCATCATCCCTGGTAAGATCTGATCACAAAGCAGTCACTTTTGAAGTCACCATCAACCCCCCCCCCCAGCTAGGGTCAAATGAAAAAAATTCTCCAAAGCTGATTACAACCTCCTGAGGGAAGGTGTGAACAGCTTCACAGCCCCCTCCCACTCCATAAGAACTGGCACATATGTCCAAACCTACAACAAAGTACTATATGAGCATTTATATAGCTGCATGGAATCAGGAAAACAAAACAGGATGAAAGTATCCTCCTCAAGGAAGAGTAAACCTGTCTGGTGGACATCTACAATAAATAAACTCTATAATAAAAGAAAAAAAATTCCTGTCCAGGACCAAGAAGGAGCAGATGCCTAATTGGAAGTAATCTCTCCTTTTCCTGAACAAGCAAATAAGTGCAGAAGTGAAATCTTCCAAAGCAAACTTCGAGTCCTAACTAGCCACATCTGCTAAAGACAGTCATAAGGCCTTATTCACATATGTCCACAATCTCAAAGGAAGCTCCCAGATCAGCTCTGAACTTGTGGTCAAGGGCAGCACATATATAAACACTGTAGATATAGCAAACCTGCTGGCAGGCAGGTTCAGTGAAAACTTCACTACTCTATTCCCCCATCAGTAAAATAGGACATCCACAGTACCTGTCTCCCTCCCTTTATCTCTAGGGAGCAAGTAATCACTGCCATCTCAAAGGCAAAAAATACAGGCTCCATGGGATCTGATAACATCCCAGGCTGCATCCTATATGAACTCAGCCAGGAACTTGCAGCACCATTAGGCACCCTTTTCAACCAAAGCCTGAGTACTGGCTTCTTCCCATCTGAATGGAGGACAGCCACTGTCATTCCTTTCCACAAAGGTGGAGCATCTACCGATCCAGGAAATTACAGACCCATCAGCCTAATTAGCCTGATCTGCAAGACAGTGGAGCAGATTATCATGGACTTCAATAACAAGGACATTGGCAACCTCCAGACACTTGATCCCACACAGTTTGGTTTTGTCAAGGGGTGGTCATGCATGTTAAATTTTGTTGACTTCTTTTTACACTCACTAAGTCCATAGACAAGGTGAAGACTCTGCACACCACCTACCTTGACCTGGCCAAAGCCTTGGATATATTCCCCACTCAAATATAATCGATAAACTTTTTCAACTAGGCATCAATCCATATGTTACCAGATAAGTAGCAAACTGGCTCACTGATAGAGGTGCAGACCAAATATATTGGGCTATGGCTGACCAGGTTTGCAGATGCCTACAAGATGGGTGCTGTCATCAATTCCCCTAATGATGTGGACATCCTCCAAGTGGGTCTCACCCAAACAAATGACTGGTGCCAGAAACATGGCTTCAAACTGAATGCCAAAAATGTATCATTATCGCTTTTGGTGAGAATGACGTCCCCACAAATATCACATTGATAATAATGTCTTAAGCATGCAATCAGTCATGAGGGATTTGGACACCCAAGTTGACAGCAAACTGACTATTGACCACCATATTGCCTCTGTTGTATTGAATGCTTTCTACATGGCCCACCTCATTAGTAAGGGTATCTCATCCAGGGACAAGGTGGTGTTAACATCCCTATATTATTCCCTTATAAGAACCATTATTGAGTACAATGCCTTTTTTGGCATGTACCTCACAAAGCACATGCAGCAGCTGTAGAGCCCACAGAGGTTCCTCACCTGGAGAATCCAGGGCTTGAAACATCTCCCATACACAGACAGCCTGTCCCTCTACTCAGTTTCCTACAGACTTCTCAGAGTTGACCTTTTTCTGGCATACAAAGAAATATCAGACTCTGCCCTGATGGGACTGCTACATAAATGCAAGTCAAGCTCCACTCGAGTAACCTGCACACGCAACCTCAACCTGGTGTTTGACATCAATAGGACTTGTTGGCAGGATAGATTTGTGTCCCAGAGACTCCCTCTTTTGTGGAATAGACTCCCTGTCCATGTAAAGTAGAGTACTTCATTAACCATGTTTAAGCACAACCTGGATAACTGGATAGGGAACAGAAAAAAACACCCCTAGGATTCCACCCTTGTCCCTGCTGAACAGTGGCATAGGGTGCTGACTTGTTGGAACATGGGCTACATTCTTGGCTAGGCTTGTAAGGGCCTCATGGCCAATAGCCTAATAACCTCCTATGATCCTATGATCCTATAGAGCCCCTTATTATGCAATATCTATTTCATGCTGTTTATAGCCTCTGTTGCTAAAAAATTTTGCTAGCTCATTAAATGCAGATAGCATACATTCATCAGCAGCACTGAGCCTAGCATATACAACAAACTGTCCTTTCAAAACAATCCTATGAATGTTTTGTGGATGCATACTCTGCCTATGTAAGATACTGCATTTTTTTGTAAACTTGAGTGTCGATACCATTCGGTTTCTTAATAGCTTTAACATCAAAAACTCAATACTCTCAGCAGAAAACATAGGGGTAAGGCATACAAACTGAGTGGTCTGTTGCAGGTATTCAACAAAATCATGCAGCATGGAAATGGACCTTGTCCATACAAAAAAGATGTCATCCATAAACCTAGTATTGTAGGGAACATATTGGTTAAAAATGTTCCTCTCACTGAGAACATAAAGTGACTCCCAATAGCCAAGCACTAGGTTTGAATAACTATTGGCACTAGATGTGCCCATTGCTACTCCTACCCTCTGTATAGAAAGCTCACCATTAAAGGTGAAAACATTGTTACTCAATATCAAATCAAGACATGAGCTAATCAGATAAATACGTCCTGCACTATAGTCAGAGTACTTTACATCCTGCACTATAGTCAGAGTACTTAGACAGAAGCAGAGTAATAAACTAAATCCCTATGTCAATGTTTTTCATTGTGAAAAGTGATACCACATCTATTGTAACCAACAGAAAAAACATCACTATTATTGGTACTAGACCACTCAAATAAAGATGTTAAAAATGTTTGGTGTCTCTAAGGACAGTGTTGACTTTATCTAAAACTGGTTGCAGTTGTTTTTCAACAAAAATAGATATAGGCTCAGTTGCCTAACCATGGCCAGAAACAACATGCCTCATTGAGGAACTATCCAGGGATTTATGTATCTTGAGGAGACCATATAATACAGGGTTGGTAGGATGCTCTACCAAGAAATATTCAAACAATTATTTAGTGATATCGCCTTCCATCAACAAATCATGTAAGTTGAACATATTCCTGATAACAATTTATCTACATCAGATTGAGAGCAAATAGCATAAGTGAAACCATCAGATAGCACACTGCAAATACTCTCAATATACATGGAGGTGTCCTTCACAACAATGGCATCCCCTTTGTCAAGCAGGTCTAATATACAGATGTTCCATCAAAGTTAAGTCAATAAGAGCCTTATACTGTACTTCAGTGAGGTTAATGAAATCTTTGTGGTGTTTACTTTGCAACAACTCACATATATCTTTTTCACAGAGTTTCAGAAAAGTCTCAGCCAAAGGATGATTCACTGGAACAAACTGACTAGGTCTCCTATAAACATCACTCTGAACACTGGTATTAAAATCATACATTAATTTAAATGAAATGTTCCAAGCAAGTAGTCTGATGTCTGTGAGTACATCACAAAAGTTAGAGTCTTTTTAGGGAACAGAAAAAAGGCTTTTACTTAACACTTGTCATTGTTTATTAGTTAGAGTGACTGTGGTTATATTCACAATTAAGTCAGTGGAATCTTGCTCAGTACAGCTGGCCCCGAATCCAGCTGTCTGGCCATCAGTTTCCTTTTCCAAACCTGCCTGCCTCTACTGTGTGAACAATCTCTCTTCGCTTTGGCAGGTAGGGGGATCTGGTAAATGCATGTGTAAAAAAGTGTCCATACCAGCTAAGTTGTATTTTTGACTGAGTGAGTGATGTTAGATACTTTTTCACTTAACAGAGCCCATGCTGCTGGTAAACTCCCTTCACCCATGATGGAGGAAGGGAGAGGGGGAGCCTGTTGATCAGTTAATGTGGCTTCAGTGTGTACATTCACAGAATTCACAAAAACATCAAAACCCTTAGAAACTGCAGCTGCATAGCTAAGAGTATCCCTCCTTTCATGCAAAGCATGTCCTTTAGTGGGTTCAGACTTTGTCCATGCAAATATATGGCCATTCTGAAAATCAGCAAAGCCCCCACTTAATTTCTTGTGCTTGACATCCTGCAAGCACTTATCAAAAGCAGCTACATAAAAGAAGAGGTCATCTAATTTACATTTACAGGGCAATGAAGCTGTAAAACTGTCAATGTTGCCAAAGTCAGAGTTACGCTCCTGTAAAACAGCTGACTCTATAGGTGTAAAGTGTTGGATTAACAGTCTAATATAATTAAATCCCAGCTCAATGTTCAAGGCCTGCCACTTCCTCAGCAGATCCAGATATTGATTCCCATATTTAAGCATCCTTAAAACTCTCATACCTCTAGATATGACTTTGTGAAACAAGCAAGCTTCTAAATGTAGCCTTTGCCACTGCAGGCATTTAAATTTCAATAAATTATTTTCCACTCTTCTAAAAATTCCCATGAACCTATCAAAACTTGTGTCAGTCTGTTCTACTGCAGAGTCCATTCTCAGCACAAATGAAGGATTACCTTCTATATGTAGCATGTGATCCACATGTCCCAAAAATGATAAAGAAGTAGAACTATTCAGATTATAGTCAAGTTCCAAGGATCTCAGCCATGTTTCATAGTCCAGATACAGTGTCAAACAGAAAAAGACAAACCAGAGCAAGCGAACAAAGACTGGTAAACACAAACCAAATAATCAAAATGAAAGAACAACCAGTTAGCATGACTTTTTTTTTGTTTGGCAGTTTATGGTATTATTTTGACTGGTTATTTGCCACTATAATTACACAACTGAGGTGACTTGTGGATCTTAGTATATTCTTTCCATTGGCTACTGAAGTCCTGTTTTCATCTTTTTCAGTTGCCCTAATGATGACTGAATTCCTCACCCATGTGTGGGATGCCAGATGTACTGTTGACAGCCTTAGCTAAGCTATTTCAAGCCTCAGCCTTGTAATGTGACCTGTTTTTGTCTCCCTGTAGTTTCCCTGCAGGAGCCTTCTGGTGTAACGTTTAACAAAGAGTCAAACAAAAATTGTGGTATCCTCCTCAAACCATCTCTGTCCTCTAACTGGAGCACATTCTCACCTCAGTAATTCTTGAGAAAAGGGCCACACAGGAGATTACTTTCGCTCATTTTTTGAAACACCATATACAAGTAATAATGATATAGTTTAATAGGAATGTATTACTGACAGGATTACTACTTGTGAGCATGGATAATTAATCCAGAATGTCTTATAAATATGTCAGCATTCATCAAGTTACTGATTTTCAGTTCTCACACTTTAAGTAAATGTTAGTTTTTACATATTTACATCACCTATATCAACATTTGATATTACAACTAAAAACGGTTCCGTTTCCAAGACCAATACATTTGGGTCACTTTAAATAATACCTTGAACTTATGAAAAGCTGACATCAATTCCTGCATTATGTTTGCTGTCATACAAATGTTACTGAATTAACATGTTGAGCCACAGTGAAAGTTACATAATGACTGTCTTTTTGCCAATCACTATTAATTATTTTAGCAATATACATATGAAAGTATTATTTAAAGTAAGTGTGATCAGTATTACGCTTAATTTAGAGTGTGGGTTATACATTTTGCATTCATTACACAGAATTGGTTTGCTCAGTTCATAATAATAACATTTATTCTCACCATCTCAGTAAAAAGATCTGTAGTTTCGATTTGAATCTGGAATTACCTCTTTTCTTTTTCCAAACTTAATGCATTAACACCTTCAGCCACAGAAAATGGTAATTGATGGCAAAGTATGAGCACATTCATAATTATATTTTGAAGTGCTGAACTTAGAAAAGGAATTAAAAGTAGCGTATAGTGCTCCATGCCAAGATTTGAGCGAATGATGAGTATAGGTATAAAAATAAGTATGAGTCTGATCAAATGCTGAACCTCTAGAGATTTATCTTAATTTTTATGAGTCATGATTTACATTTTTCTCATGGCATTTGCATTACATTAATCAATATATGGAAGATACAGGTGTATAATTACACAGACCACATATCTGGTGACCGTACTTGTATTCAAAGCATGCTGCAATTGCTTTTATGAAAATCTATGTGTCTGTATGATGTGACTGACTAATAAAGTAAACACATCACTAACAGGTGTGTATGGGTCATAATTAATATATTTCAGAACATGACTGGAAATGAGACAGTACTGATATTATCACCTTATGTGTGTATAGTAGCAATATTGTCCAAATGTGCTTATTGTACTATGCTTATCAGCATATAAAGCCTGGAAGAGTATGTAACATGTTAGGGACCAAGGGTGTAAATGTTGTAAAACCAGTCAATGGAAGCATTATGAAGCAAGAATATTTAATATTATTATAAAGAATATAATATATATTATATAGAATATAAATATATTATAAAGAATAATTAATATTATAAATATTACAAATACTTATATTTATATATTAAAAATACTATAAAAAACTCCAGCTTTATTCTGTAGCATATTGCCTTTTCCGAGGAGATCTCTGCCTAACATATAAAGTTGTGTTAAACCCAGAGCTGTTGGACATGCTACACCTAAAGAAATCCCAATCCCTCCAAGCTACACGATCTAGGGACCTAAACCTTGTCACCACAATAAACAGGACATGCTGGAGGGATAGATTCCTGTCCCAGAGACTTCCTATACTCTGGAACAACTACCCATCTATGTCAAGCAAAGTTTCTCATTAGCACTCTTCAAGAAAAATCTGGATGAGTGGATGGGAAATAGGAAATACCCTGGTGATCACTTCTGTGGCTCTGCTCAACAGGGGCACAGGAAATTAACTTTCTTGAGTGACATAAGCCAGGGAACTTGTTGTCTAGGCTGACTTAGGCCCTTGGGCCGATAGCCTAGTACCTACCTATGAACCTATAAGAAAGTTTGTGGGTAACATGCTTCATAACACTATTTATAATTGGAACATCTCATATGGTGTACTTTAATTCTGGACCCCACTGAAGAAATGATAATAACTGTCTCTTCATAGTGTTAACAGCCACTTTTTCCATAGTGCAGTGAGGCTTAGAACAGTAGCATAAAGGGCATCAGAATAATGCGGCCATAGGCTAAAACTTACAGGATTTTACCATAAACTGTGTATTGCAATTTCCCATAAGTTACAAATGCTATTCTGCTCTAAGTATAGCACAAATGCTGAGGAGAAAGACTGATCTGGTAGAAGGGATGGGAAGAGAAAGACACTTGGAGACAGGGACAGAAACATACTACAAAATTTGTTTATGAGACATTTCTGCAAATCTTTGTGGTGTGTTATTTAGAAGGTTATCATCATGATTATTCTGTCAAGCTCTGTGCATACAAAGACAAAAGATAATAAAAGCAAAAAGCCAAAAGCCAAGAGTTAGGGGCAATTTTTAAATACTGCCCCTAAAATCTTACAATTTTGCTAAGATGATGCATTTTCTGACCCATATAAAGTTTGAAAATCAAATGCATGGCATTACTTAATGACTTCAGTTCTCAGTGATACACATATGTTGTGATGAAAACATCATAAATTAAGATGGATAAAGGTGGGCATCCTTTGAAAAGCTCTACACTTTATAGCTACTGCTCTGTAAAACAACAGTGTTTCCAATATGGATGAAGAAGGGGTAGGAAAGTGGAAACATTATGAGGACATACAGTAGATGACAGGTTGGGTTCATAACATATGTAGCAACAGTTTTTGCCATAGGACGAGAAGCACCATTCACTGGTACTCGATGCCAAGCTCTGTGGAAATGCTGAGTACAAAATGTGAAGGCTTTTTATATCATCTATTTCTGAACATGTGTACTGTGTGTGATTCTGTTTTTTGACGAGAGTAAATGTGTGAAAAAAGGGTTGTTAGGACAGTGGTGAAAATGGGGGCCAAGTGCATGAGAGTCAACTATGAAAGGAATGCAGGAATTTGCAGGATGGTAGTAGGGGAGCACCATAACTATTTACTTCTTCATAACATAAATGTAGAATTGTACTCAGAATACGATGGATATGGAGAGTCAGTAACAGAAGAATGTTATATAGCCAAGTGGACCAAATTGCCTATGCCAAGAAAATACATAGGTGAAGTGGAAAGTTATATAAGGGGTATAATTTTATTTATTTATTTTTTGTAGAACAGATGCCTTTTTTATAGCAAGATGACAGACTGTTATGAAAGGTGCTTTGGAATAAGAGGATGATTATGACCCTCCATCAGGCCCATGTGAGACCAAATCTGGTCATTCTGTTGTCTAGTATGAAAATAAATTAAAAACATTAAAGAAAAGAATTTCACTTAGAGTGAGCAACACAGGCAATGCCATATATATTGGGAATTGAGGTTCTAACCTCTTTTTAACTTTATGCTCCGATGTTGAAAACTACTATATACAAAGCTCATTAGCCAGATTTCCACCCCAAGGCTCTTTTTATGTCACCTTCATTTTTCTGAGTGAATGTGGCATTGCACATCCATGAACTACAATTCCACCCCCCATGATTAGCATACATACTTTCCTTATACCACCTCTGACAGATGCCTGAACCGACAGCCAAAGACAGGTCACCCCTGGCATACCCAAGGCTTTACCCTTCTATGCAAATTCGTCTTTCTCAAAAACACGGATAAATATTGTACTTCTTTATTTATTTTAAAGCAAAGAAATATGCCACTTTTTCAGCAATTTTCAAGAGACTAAAAATAACAGTTATTATAAAAATGTTTAAAAAAAGCAATGTGATGCTATATATACGATTATATCAATTCTGTATTTATTGTCATTTGAGTTACTTAAATTGTTATGCTTATCTTGAGATGCCCTAGTCTTTTAAAAGATATGTTTGGTAAAGGTTAAGCATTATGTGCACAAATGTTTAAACAGATAGCTAATTCCAATGGTTACTTAATTAATCAATGTACATTAAAAATAAGTTTAGAATCAGTTATTTTTGTGTCTTTTTACCTCCATTCATTTTATGTGTATATAGAATCATCATACACCCTACAGATTGTCTCTGAATTTGATTTGTTGTAAAAATGCACATTTTCCTATGTAATATAACATTGGCTGAGGAGATATTTTTCCTCTACCTCGAATAAGCAAATTACTCACTAAATTTGAGAAAATACTTATCAGTGTGACCCTCATCTTCATAAAAAAAGAAAAACAATATTGAAGTAGATAGAAATGATAAAAATATTGAATTCTAAGATCAGACTGAGACTTCAATGTATTTCACAGATTAAAATTAAACCATACTAGTGCATCTGCCATGCTGTGCATAGGTTAAAAATTATGGAAGTTACACAAAAAGGCTGCTTCTCAGAGATTGTGACTTGAACCTCCTCTTCATCACTTTATCAATGTGTGCACACCCTAACTTTAATCTCCCCCTGCTCCTAATTATAAGCCTAGAATTTACTTAAAGGAAAAAGCCTTTCCATAACAATACCATTACACAAGGCACTCAGACACATTGCATACAGCAGCATATATGCACAAAACTAAAGCTATGATCTTCCCAAAGCCTTACTCAACCCCTAACTCACAAACCCTCACAAACATACTTTCACTCCTAATGCAGAAACTTTATATCTGGAAGTTTTGGCATAAAATCTCTTGCACTTAATTTACGCCCACATACTTGAGCTTCCTCCGTTCAACATTTCTAGCCTTCAAGAAAGAATGCTTTCAATGAATTTCCCATGCACTTCACTCTATTGATGAACTTATAATTCGACAAAGTGAAGTGAAGCCATATCTATCTATTTATCCTGCCACCTACATATATTGATATAGATACCATGTCTTTCATCGTGGCACTTTTGTGATCATGCTTGTCATTGGTTATAGTGCTTGAATTCTATTGCAGTTAAACTGTTGTAGTTTGAATATAATATAGCTTCAGGGCTTATCCTCTTTGTCAGCAGCAATGTACAGTGCAGTTAGCATATTTAATTCTGGGGGGGTGGGGGCTGAAGCACCCTCTAAGTAATAGCAATGTTTTTTTTTTGTCTGAGTGATCACAAATGTATGTGGTGTGTTCATATTTGCAATCAGTTTAGTTTGGTGTTTTTTGTATTAGATCTTTGTGATCGCCTATGAACTTTTCTGATATATTTGCTGTTGATGAAACTTCATTGGCAATGTAAAGAAATACATTCATATATATGCACATCTATGTGTGTGTGTGTGTGTGTGTGTGTGTGTGTGTGTGTGTGTGTGTGTGTGTGTGTGTGTGTGTGTGTGTGTTGGTAGGTTTAAGTAAAGGAGTCAATAAAGTGAAATGAGATAAATATCATTAAAAAGTAGAAATCTGTTGCTTTAAGAAAGTATGATGATGATGCTTTTGACTTAATGACCAAGACGATGCCACCCTGTCTAATGGTTACCTTTTCATATGTCAGCTTATAGACATTTCCAAAACTTTTCCCACACATTTAATGTAAGTTTGTATTTAAGATGTTTCCAACTATCCATATAATTTTTTTTTCGGATTAAAGATATAGCTGAGAGTGACTTATCTTTGCTTGTCATAACACACTTCAATATTTTTAGAGAGATGGCCAGATCCAATAAAGCCTCCACAATCCATTTATATAGTGTGGTAGCTCAATATTTTGGATTCAATAAGTGGCTCTACAGAGTGTGTAGAGCTGTGCACAGCCACACACACAAGGTAAACACCATGGCATGGAATTTACAGCATAAGTATCTGAATTGTATGCTAATCAACCAATTAAGATGGAGGAGCTATTCAACAAGCTATAAAGCAATCATGTAGACTCGGTGCTGGTTTTCCCCTGTGAATTCCAGTAGCTATTAGAATACAGCCATCAAAAGGAGTCTGCACAGAAACAATGTTAGGGGCTGCTATTGCTTTAATTCATGTGTATGTGCAACAGGCTGAAGTCTATGCTGGTGCTTCTGCTAATAGACCAAGGCCAGACTTCACAACCCTCACAAGATCATTAACAATAAAAATGCAAAAATGTTGATGCTATCAAATGTCTAACTTTCTAAGACCAATATAAGTCAAAGGTAAAATTACCAGTTCAACATCACATATGCAGATATACTAAGCACACAGAGCATCAGCCACAAAGCTTAAGTATCCCTGAATCCAAAAAATACAAAATAGGGATATGGCACAATTATCATTACTTGTGCAGCATGCTGTATGTATGCAGGGGGGGCAAGAAGCCTAGGCTGACACACAATAGGCCAGTGAATGTGTGTCAGTAAGAAAGAGAAGCAGGAAGACATTCAGACAAAGCAACAAATAGCCAGTGAGACAAAATGAGTCTTAAGCTTCATGTGTGAACCATGTAACTGTTGAGTGTGTGTCTGTATGGGCCTCCAGATCAAACTGGTGTGTGAATGTCTGCATGAACACAGCCAAGCTCTGTGCTGGCTCTACATCTTGGTATGTCAGACAGGAGTGAGCCATGCATAATAGAGGTGGTGCTTCTATGTTGTTGTATCCGAAACACAAGAACTAGCTCTGCCAGGAGTTAAGCTGACATGTCCACACCCATGGTCAGATGCACTGCTACTACCTGCACATGACAGATGGCTGCTGGATGAGATCCCGTTATAAGGATGCTTAGGACCACAAACCCATGGCCTGCCATGTCTGGGTGTGAACACCTCAACCACTGATGGAGCAGTGGAAGTACTGCGACTGCGGGACCTTGATTGTGCATGGCCACATTGGCTAACAGCAGACAATGTGGCTGACCTACATTCATGAGGATGCCATCCCCCTTCCAGCTGATGTTCCATCACAGACACTGCTCATTCCAATGTGTCATTCATCCAATCCATTGAATCTGCAACATGGTGGAGGCAGTCACACATGTCAGCCTGTGCCACATCTATAACCCTAAACATTTCTGTGGAGGACTTATGTGAAAATGCCTGTGCCTGCATGATGGCCCTAAACATACATTAAGTGGCATGGAAAGAGGCACCTGGATCAGGTGGAGGATGGACAGCAGGCCTCCTCTGAGCACCCTTAATGACCTTCTTGCATGGCACCTCTCCCATACTTTGGCTATGGCCAGAGTCAACAGGCACTGAAGCCAGAGTAACCACACTTATGATCAATTATCTTGCCCTCCAATTGTCCAATATCTGAGGGGTTACTGGAATGGGTAGGCATAGGCCTACTGGCTGTGTCCGATGGAATTTCAGTTTACAGGATGGCTGTATGTCAACCTCAGTGTCAGATTCAACCTCTGCACCCCTGACTGTGCATCTGTTTGGCTAGCATCATCATTAGACTCTGCTAATACCCTGACATCAGGTGGTTGAAGTCACATACTTCATTGTTAGGATCACCTGTAATAATAAACAATAGGCACAGGAACTATTAATATCTTCACTACTATATAGTATATATGCTAACAAAATAACAGTGGTGCCACTATTAGACAGTGCATCAATACACACAGCAGTCTTGACATCAACATCACATGCTAAATATTTCTTTGATTTGCTCATCAGTACTGACATAAAAACGTTGGGCTTACCTTCTGAAAATGATGTTATGCTTCCTATGCTGAATGGTCCTGGAAGAAGTTAAGCATAAGGTGTAAGGACAACGTCATCACAATTAACAGTAACACAGGAGGTCATACTTTTTCCCCTTTATATGTCCATTTACTATGCTTTCAACAAGAACTTGGATGACAAGTCCAACCTAAGCCCATGTATTCAATCAGAATGTGTTGTTAACTGTAGCAATCACCCCCCCCCCAAAAAAAAAAATTATTGTGATTTAAATTGTTTTACCGTACAACAGTATTTAACAAATGTGATACAAATGCCTACCTGGAAGCTCCTCCTGGGACATGCTTGCTGTCCATGAAACAATAGCACCAATGTCAAGGACATGCTGTTCTGCACTTTCCTGGGAGCTGTCTGGATCCCTGACAGTGGACAGGAATTATTCATTTGCTGGTAGTGGTGGCCTGTAGCAGCTCCCTTGGTACTCATCTGATCATGTCCCACTGCAGCTGCTCTCCTCCATGCAGATGAGATCATGCCAGTGGCCCTATGGTGCACCTGATCATATGTCCTGCTGTGGCAATGTTCTGCATTAACATCTGCAACTATATGCTGCCAAATTTGCATTCTGCCTGATATATGTCCATGTTCCCTCTCAAGCAGGAAGGCACCATGTCACATAAAAGCTTACACAATGGCAATAATCTGATTCTCAGGGCCAGTGAAGGGTAGTTTTTGGGGATTGGGATGCCTGGGTACCATAGTCCTAAGTGTCCTAAAAGACAACAGAAGGATAATACACATAAGTATCACATAACTACAAAATAAGTGTTCCCAGATAAAACAGAAAAGGTAGCATTTCAGTATTACCCACTGGAGAAACATAAAACAGTCTAGAGATGTGAAATATGAACAACAGGCTGGACGCAAAAAAAGGAGAGTAACAATAGCAACATATCCTTGTTTGTGCCATAACAGAAATCCAGCTTTGCTCCCCAACCCCAAAAGAACAGGCAAATGACACATTTTGCTAAAACCATCTTTGAAATGCTAAAAGTGCTAACAAATGAACTGTCCCTGAAACATGTCTACAGATTTAACATAGAACATTCAACTTTAAGGTATTGCCAATTGTGTATACCTGTGAAGTGCCCTGACAAACATGCCCATGACATGATTACACTTCTAACTAATGTATACAGATAAAAGTGTCGCATTTGCTATATATAAAGCTATTAAACTGATTTTTATTTACATTTCATCATATGCAGTATATAGCTGACAAAATGCAAGCATACCTTTTCAAGTTCAGTAATTTTCTGTGCAGATATATCCCAGAGTAATAGCCTCTTTTCTCTGTTCTCCACATAAACTAGTTACATTGTTGCACTTTTGTGGTGTAGATTCAGGGCTGTCACCATGGTGAAGATGCAAATGAAGTGTGAAATCAGTAAAATTGCTGATTCCAGAATACTTGCCTTTGTGTATCGGATGTAAACATAATGCAGGCACTCCCTCATTATTTGTTTTTAAAGGATTGCAACTGTGAATAATTACTGGTAGGGAGGAAGAAAACACAACAGCAATGCAGACTGCCCTATATTCAATGTGTCAGGTTAGACTTACAAAGTATTAGATGCAATTTTGTCAAGGTTGGAAATGTAAGTAAGCAGCACACACTTCACAGATGCTGTTCATTAACATCCAAACTCCCCTTCATTAGTTGATAACTGCATATTATATTATTGCCATTTAATATCCTCACACATTTTAAGGACAATGATATAGAGTGGCTTACAGACTGCATGCCTCAGATAATTGGTCAGATAAGAGAAGAATGAGCAACAAACACAGAGAAGTAAGACAGAGCTGCATATTTGCAAGAATACTCATGAATGGCTGTGTGATCACTCAGTGCACTACATCCAAAATGAACAAATGTACAAATAACTGTTATATGATTTCATATTATTGAAATGATGTTGCAGTTGGTTGTATGTTAATGATTTCAGTTCCTTGCTGCAAAGGTGTATGTGTGGCAAAAAGGGATAAGGCATCCTTTCTGTGTTTTGAAGTTTTATTGGAGTCAGAGTTCAAATCCAGACCTATATAGAAATATTTCATGTGTACTAACATTTTGTAGTGTGTATATCATAGATTAATTTTCATTTCAACTACTTTTCCCTTTTTTGGGGGGGGCAGTGTTTGCAAGATGTGCAGCTTAATGCAAACACAGGAAATGGAGTAAAATCAATGTCAGGTTTTGTTGTGCTTATCCCATTTGTGCAAAGAATGACAGTGTGTAAAGTGGACTGGTGGCCCACTCAGGAAGCAGAAAGAACACCTGCAGAATACCTGCAAACAAGACATCTGTAAAAGGGCAAAGATCAAAAACAATATGTTGTTAAAATTTTTGTTTTCCATTGTGCAGCTACACTTAGTGGCATTGAGTGGTAGTTAGCAAGGTTCCCCAACAGCTGCAGCCATCGAACACCTGAAGACAGTACTCAGACAGGCAATAACTGAAACTGAATATTTTCAATTAATTCTGTTGGTCTCTGTGCAAACACTAAGTAGTGGCCATAAACACAGAGACCTATTAGTCAATGTCATGTAACTAGTCCTATGGCAGGAGGTGTAAGTGTAGAGTAGAGTACAGATGGTCCTGGGTTCTAGTACAATGTGTGCAAACTATTTTACTGTTGTGACAGTGCAGTTTATAGCAATGAACTGAAAAACATACAAGTGCTGTTTCAACATTCTTGTGGCAACAGGTGTAAGTGCAGGACTGCCATGCAGATGATTCTGGGTTCTAATACAGGCTATTCCATGCACTTTACTGTTGTTCCACTTCACATTATGTTCCCTATCAGTTATAATACTTTAGACAGTGGAGCTGATATGAATTATATGTATAAGGGATAAATACCATTATTGTGTTTTCAGATATATGACTGAACGTACAATGTCTACAATATTTATGATAGTATAATTTTGCTATCTGGACTTGCATGGCCTTCACAATTGCATAAGACACATACACAACTGGATCTATATCCAATAACCTTGTCAGGTCACATACATACATGTGTAACAGCACAAAATGTCACCTGTATTTATGTATGATTCCTGACTATGTCTGAGCAGCACTTCTGTGGCAAACATGTAAAATCAACTCTGTGGAAGAAAATGTTTTGTCCCTTATCCCTAGGTTTGAATCCCAAAATGAAAAAAATCAATTTTCTTCAGTGTATAAAGGCAAAAACAAATGTGTCAGGTAATTACATGTATGCCCTCAGTGCATGTCTGCAAACTTAACTCACCTAACAGTTACCTTCCAATTTTCAATATTTATTTCCAGTCTACATCAGTGGACACCTCTCAGACTAAGGCCAAGTGTCAGATTAACCCAATTTCAATTAGCTAATGCCTCCCTGCTTAGCACTGCTACTGTCCAGTTAACATCATTCAAATGTGGATGGCATCATTGCTCGGGTTTGCATACTACCAATAAATATAATAACTGGAATTGGCAGGAAAACATCAATTTCCATTGGTCTAGCTCAGTTGGTAGACATGGCTGGTGTTAGAGAGCAAGGTGCCACTTTTAGGGCAACAAGGTTGGATGTCCAGAAGTCCAGGATATTTACTGGACTCCTGGTAAAGAGACACAGCCAAAGGCTTCTGCAGGGGGACTGTTCTGGCTCCCAGTACAACTCTGAAGCATGGAATAGTTTGGCTCAGGCTTATCCAGTGCTACGGGCATCCCACTCACTGCAGAACAATGTAGGCATCATTTTAATGACTTATACAAGCAAAAAAGGGATACACCCAACCATTGGTTGAATGAGTTTAAGACTGCAAAGATCCCACAGCTATGTAAGTATGACAATAAGAGTACTTGTAAGACTTAGAAAGCTAAATGTAGGCAAGACTGGTATGCATAATGTTCTTCTGTTCTTTTCTGTCCTTTCCCTGGCTGCCAATAAGCATGAGTTAAATAGACAGGTTCATGTTGCTCAAATGGAGAGACTGAGGGAAGCAAGTGGAATGAACACAGTAGAAAAGAAGTGTTATTGTAACTTTAAAAGTTAAAGATAGATTTTTGGATCTGTTATACTGTTGTATCAAATTGAGCATGCATATCCCAGCTGTAAAAGCAAGTAAGCATCCATTAGTCTGTAGAATAGCCAATTGTAGGAGTCAAATATTAGACTGTAGTCAGAGACTATGGGTTCAAACACCACTATTCAGTATTATACAGTACTAGTATTTCTTTATTAACATTTACAATAAATTGAAAAACTCTATACCAGTGGCCCAAATGCCCTGCTATAAACTGAAATCTGTATAATTGGAACATGCATATGTGCAATTTATGCACATTTCAAGGATTTCTTTTAGCAATCTGTAACATAGTGTGCATCTGTTAGCATGTATACTTAAATGTAATACTTCAGATAAGAGTTGTATAATTGGGTTAATGCATTGTATATCACATATGATGATACGAATTGTATCTCTTTTTTTCTCTCACCCCAGCACTTATCTCTGTCTTTTTTTTCTATTATGTATCATCAAAATGCTTCCATGTCATCCATGTGTACCACATCACTAAATGCTGCAGAGCACAGTGAGGTAGGCCAGTCCAGGTGGATCAGCTTGCCCCTGCTCCACTGGCTTCAGTACCAATGCCCAGCATGTCTGGAAGCCAACCTGGCAGGACTACCTCTGTTTCCCCTCCACCAATTGTGCCCTCAAGTAGTACTGCCCTGGAAGCTGGTGTAGGGGTACCCTCCAGGAGCAGTGGCAGAGGTGGTGATTTCATCACCCACAGGAAAATGCCAAGGTTGGCACATAGGGTCATACACTGCACCATTGGTGTACACCTACACTGGATGGAGAGGCTGCTCTCCCTCAGGGTCCATATGAGAAGAAGACATGAAGCAATCCAGCCTCCAGTAGAGTAAGGGGACAGTGATGATAGTCCATTGTCAAGTCTGACTCTCTCTAAGCTTGACAAGCATGAGTCTGTGTTGTCCCCTCCCTCACTCAAATCATGGTGTCCCCCAACCTTTTGTATCCCTCACCATCCCTGTCTCTTATCTTGTTTGTTTGCATTTGCTTCCTCAACTCCCCAACTTACCCGACCTAGACATACCTACATCCCTTATGCAGTAGTCTTCTATTACTGACTTTACAAAATGGGGGGGGGGGGCACCTGTCCCACTTAAAAATAAAAAAGTCATCCAGTGCATAGGTCTCCATTTTGCACATGTCTTCTTGACACATTTGATTTACTCCAGTTGGCTACACAACATGATTATGTTGTTGTCACCCCTCTCTCTGGAGGTGACAATCCAAATTCAGCTAATATTCTGCACATATGTTGAAGAAGTGGATAGCTTTGGTTCTTTCCTCCCTCCCTCCTGCACATTCCTGTATTGCTTTTCCTTTGTTCTTCCCCTGCTTGCTCCCCATTTCACCACTTTCCTATCTACCCCATTTTAACACATATAATCTGGTCAAAAAATAGAATCACACACAACACACATAAGTAGCAGAAAAAAATAATGTATTCCTTCACTTTTTGGTCTCTATGTTTGCATGGAGTTTGGCAAAAGAAATGTGTCAATGCATTTACACCTGCTGTCACAGAGTCAGTTAAGCAGCAGGTGTCTTTCATAAGCTCAAAACTAACTCAAAGCCTTTAGCAATGTGGCTCACATTTGCACACTGCTTAACTACACACGAATAGGGGAAATGTATAGAAATGTGTATCTTACATGCACACACATTTTGCCAACCATCACGCAAACCAACTCCTCACTGTGCTATGGAAAACTAAATATTAATATATTTTAGTGCTGTTTATTGTCCAGTTCCTGTTTATGGCATGAAATTACATATGGAAACATAACAAAATGAAGGCCCTATCTAACAATATGTCATATATTTACAATATATCCATGTGCTGCCTCCCCCCAAGCACTGTAACCCTGGTGTATCAGTACTTTATTCACACATATATCAACTACACTACATAAATTAATATGCTGTGTGATATGTAATACACATCAGTTTGGTAACTTGCAGAACTAGAGCTATAGACCCATAAGCCTAAATAGCCTTATATGCAAGGCCATGGAAGGAATCATCATGCACCTTATCCACATCAGCATAGGTGACCTTCAGTACATTTGACCCGACCCATTTTGGTTTTGTCAAGGGTAGATCTTGCTATTACACCTATTGTCCTTTTTTGATGATGATCCCAAAGTCCTGAATAAGTGATTACAGGATATACTGTTTATGTTGATTTATTCAAGGCCTTTGACACCATACTCCATTCAGGTATCATAGAGAAACTCTCCCATCTGGGGATTAACCCATACATTACTAGATGGATTGTCAACTGGCCCACTGACAGAATTCACACTTTCAAAGTTGGGGACTACACCCCCACCAATAGACCACTTACCAGTGGAATACCACACAGTACTGTATTGAACCTTCAACTGTTTGGAAACTATTTCACTGAAGTCCAGGCAAAGATAGATGGCCTGTGAATTACCAAGTGTGCAGATGACTGTCAACTGGGCATACTCATATAGAGTCCCCCAACAATGTTAACATATTACAGAAAAAGGGCTGACACAAACAAATGATTGGTTCCAAACTCATGGACTAAACCTTAAAGCAAACAATGCCTAATTATTCCCTTTGGCAGTGAATTACCCCTGCTAATTATGATATACATAGCAGCCCTGTAATCTCAAACACAGTGTTGCAAGACTTGAGAACACATGTTGATAATCTACACTTGAATCACTATGTGTCCATAGCGGTGAGACAACATTCTACATTGTGTACCTCATAACTAAGGGCATCATATTCAAGACCAGATAGGTCATAGCTCTGCTGTACTCGACCCTTGTGTGATCACTAATTGAGTACAATTTTCCATTCTGTCTGTACTTCACCAGACACCTGCAGCACTGGAGAAAACCCAGAGACTTTTGACCAGGAGAATCCAGGGCCTCCAAAACATGACATACATGGAAAGACTGAAATATCTGTGACTGAATTCAGTATCATGCAGGCTGCTGAGAGGTGAGCAATGATTGGCCTACAGATCAAAATCAGACCCTGCCTACTGGAAATGCTGGACATTTGCAAATCAAATGGGACAAGAATAACTTGCTCCAGGGATCACAACATAGCCTGTGACATAAACAGAACATGCTGGGGACACAGGAATATCTTCCAGCAATTGCTACTCCTCTCTAATAGGCTCCCACTGCAGGTGAAGCAGTGCTTCTCAATGACCCTATTCAAGAGCAGCTTTGATAACTGGATGGATGATTGTAAATTCACTCCTGGGGCAGCACTTATATCCCTCATGGGCAGGGGTAGTCTGTGCTGATCACAAAATTGCTCTGCTAACAATGCCTATCTAACTATGCTCATTAATGGTACTTGTGCTTTTAAATGGCTAGGTTTGAAAATGCTCTAGGGCCATTCACCTAGTAACCCCCTATGAACCTATGAAGCTATGAACCTATGCAAGCCTCCCAACATCTTCTCTCTAACATGCCCTGCTGATATCATCTACTGTAAGTTGTCCTGCAGCCTTGTAAAAGACAGAGCTGTGCCATGACACTAGCATAAAGCACTGAGTTCTGTTGTCTGTGTTCTTAGGGGTTTTGTCCTCACTGCAGTCAACTGTGAGTGTGTGTGTGTGTGTGTGTGTGTGTGTGTGTGTGTGTGTGTGTGTGTGTGTGTGTATGTGTGTGTAGCCAGAAAACCAGAAGTATGTGTCCTACAGTTACCGCACCAATACCAGGGATTGACAATATTTTGATACTCGCACATGCCTACAAATCCATTTCATGCAGGCCTCCTGACATCTTCTTTCCAACATGCCCTACTGATGTCATGCACTATAAGTGTCCAGCAGCCTTGTAAAAGTCAGACTTGTGCCATGGCACTAGCATAAAGTACTGAGTTCTTTAGTCTGTGTACTTAGGTAGGGGTTCAATAGTCACTGCAGTCAACTGGTGTGTGTGTGTATGTATATGTGTGTGTATGTGTGTGTGTGTGTGTGTGTGTGTGTGTGTGTGTGTGTGTGTGTGTGTGTGTGTGTGTGTGTGTGTGTGTTTGTGAACTTGCTTGACATTACAGAGAGATTTTTACATCAGCATGTAGTACACTGTCATTGCCATCTTCTCCTCACCAGACACTGCTGATGTCGTCACCTAGACAGTGTTGTCTGAGACACTCTAAGTCAGATTTGAGCTCTGGCACTTGCCTTGAGTTTTGAGGTCTGTGTACTTAAATAGATAAGAGTTATGTTCTAACTGCAGTCAACTGGGGTGTGTGTGTGTGTGTGTGTGTGTGCGAGTGTGTGCGTGTGTGCGTGTGTGTGCGTGTGTGTGCACGCGTGTGTGTGTGTGTGTGTGTGTGTGTGTGTGTGTGTGTGTGTGTGTGTGTGTGTGTGTGTATGTGTGTGTGTGTGTGTGTGCACTTGCCCGATATTGCAGAGAGCCTTTTACTCCAGCATGTGGGGCACTATTGCCATATTCTCTTCACCGGACACTGCTGATGTTATCAACTATAAATTGTTGCCTGAAACACTCCGAGTTAGACTTGAGTTGTGGTGTTGCCTTAAATACAGAGTATTATAGTCTGTGTACTTAGATAGGTATGGGTTCTAGTCTCAATGCAGTAAGCTGGGATGTGCATGTGCTCTTGCTTGTCATTACAGAGAGCCTTTTACACCAGCATGTGGGACACTGTTATTGCCTTATTCTCCTCGCCAGACAATGCTGATTTCACCAGCTATATCTATTTTGTGGCTGTACCCTATTCTTACTAGGGCAGGGTCAGAGACTGGCCTGGAGGTCAGACAGAAATCATCTCATTCTATATGATACAGATTACAATGACATGGATTTCATTGTCTCCATGTATATCATGGCATGGTTTATATGCACTGTGTTTTCTTCAGGGCATGTTGGAAAGAAGATGTCAGGAGGCCTGCATGAAATGGATTTGTAGGCATGTGCAAGTATCAAAATATAGAAATATAGAGGAATCTCTGTGGTCTTTCTAGCTGCTGCATGTCGATTATACTCTATATTAGTGTTCTGATGAGGTTCGAGTACAATGCTGTAATATAATCCTGAGACTGGAATATAATGGCGTGACTTATGATGCGCACAATATAGGATTTCAATACCAGTGAGGACACTTGATGATCACAGTTCAGATTGCTATGTATATGCATTTCCAGTGATTTCATCACTGGATTTCAGCATAGTAGGATTATTGTCAATGCTGTAATTAGGAAATGCCATTTTTCAGAAGGCCAAAATAAAGACAATTTTTGCATTTATTTATAGACCGTGTGGCTTTCTCACCAATAATTTGTCTGTGTTACCCCTTCTGTAGTATGTCATCATCATAACTGAACTCATTGATTGTACCTAGTATGCAAGAATCAGCAAATGTGATTAGCCAAAGGCCGTATACTGTTGCCTGAACTGTCAAGGAATAAATTCCAAACAATAAAGGGCCAAGCACAGATCCCTGGGTTACACCATTGGTGACAGCTCTACTGGCACAGATTGATTCACCAACTTTCACAGAATGTGTTCTGTTAGTGAGCCAACTGGTTACCCATCTAGTGACATAAGGTTTAATCCCCAGCTGGGAGGGTTTCTCAATGATACCTACATGGGGGATTGAGTTCAAACCCTAGGCCAGTTGAGGCTAGTCAGTATGCACTGTGTTACATTCATCCAGGCCTATCAAACAGAATCAATGGGCTGTGACAAGATGACAGATCACCTGTCACATGACTCATCACATACATCTTCCTGACATGGTTGAATACACACTTCAGCACACCCTCTACACAGACTATATTCATGTAGAAAGGTGTACATCACCATGCATCCATCTGAGTTGGTGGGACAGCACCCAAGGCATGCATGTATAGACACATCCTGACTCTCCTGATCTGTAAGGTAGACCAACATGTCATCATGGACCTTTTCTAAATTGGCACTAGTGATATCCTGGGTGTGTGCAACAGACCTGTGTTAGTTGTTAATGCTGCATCATGTCTGTTACATCTGTTAGATGTCCTCAGAGAGGTAATCGAGGGCATGTATGATGACAACACTATCCTTCTTTTGAACATGACAAGCCCAAAGCATTTGACACAAATCCACACTGAGGTATTCATTCAAATCCGTCAGATATGACCATATAAACCAATATCACCAGGTGGCTAGACCACTGTATCACATACGTGGCATCTAAATATGTTGACATTTGTTAAGTGACCTATATCTCAGGTCCAGAGATCAGGTCCACACATCAGGGCTGTCTGCTAGGCCCTTTCCTGTCCATTATTTAAGTGATGGACATCACAGATGACATAGACATCATGTGCCCAAACAGCTGTCTGAAAGACTACGGATTGTGAGCAATCATTGACTCCAACTATGATACATAATACAGATAGTATCAACACACACCAAAGATTGCTGCCACAGCCATGACAACACCTGAAATGACATGAAACATGGGGGGATTTGTTACATCAGGAAAGCAAACACACAACCCGAGTATAATGTAGACAGCACACCCTATAATCAGAGCAATATGTATGTGGCCTGTGTTCTGGGGTAGATTTTTAAGTGAAACATCCACCAGCATATGATCATAGAGTTGACTATTCCCTTGTATGTAACACAGCTGCTGAGTATGTGAAGGACATTCACATCAGAGGCCATAATACCTCCATATTTCACAACCTTCATCACACCAGTAACTGCATACAATGCACCCTTCTTCATGTACCTCTCTACACATATTCCAGTGATGTGCAACTGATGTGTGCCACCTTTGCCACAGTGAGCTGTCACATATCTTATTGGTCATACCTAGGTTTTCCTTTTGTGGCATAAACATTACTGTCTGATGGTGCGGAACCCCCATCAAGTTGTTACACCAGATGCATGTGGGTTACTTGTTCCAGTGATGTACACAATACATACATACATAGCTGTTTGACAACATTAATGACATGGGTAACATTCATGACATTGTGGATTGTGCCACATATATATCCATGTACACAAGTCAACTAGCCTGTATTGATCATAATGAGCATACATGTATAGCAGTGTCTCTCCTAACAACTCCAGCAGATGTTACAGTGCCAGGACAATGTGCCCAATTACCCTCATAGAGGGAACATGTCATACTAGTTGTATAAGTGTGTTTGTGCAGAATCATTTCTGATTACTCTAAATCACATATGTTATCTCAGAGACATGGGATTACTGACGGTATTATTCTGATATTGTCAATGATTGTGCTTGCTTTCTTTAATGTTGTCCATGAGCCTTTACCTGTGTCCCACTTGCAGGAGAACTCTGCTGAGATTACATTCATATTCAGGCAAATCAGTTTGCACAGCTTCACAATATGCACCCTACCCTTGTTTAGATTGTATCTTACAGACCTAGCTTTTACATCTGAAGTGTTCTGCAGTCTATATGCTGACGACATGTAATTGGGTAAACTGATTACAAGTGTTACAGATAAGGCATGCCTGCAAAATAATTTGACTAAATTGACCATTTGGGAACAGGAGAATAATATGTTGATAAATACATCAAAAACTGAGCATATGAGATTTGGGAGACATAAACTGAAAACTGAATATTTAATACAGTACACAGTGACTGAAACTGTAGACTCATTTAAAGACCTGGGTATTTGGGTAGATTCAGCTATGAGTTTTTTCTAATCATATCAACCAATTGGCTAATGATAGTTATAGAACTATAGGTTGTATAAAAAGATTTATAAAGTCTAGGAAATCAAACATAATGAAGTCATTGTTTGTTAGTTACATTAGACCCAAACTTGAGTATGGAATAACAATATGGAAACCCTATAGGAAAACAGGCATGAATAAACTGGAAAGAGTACAGCGGAAATACACCAAGGGCATCCATAGATGTGAAAATCTAAGTTATTATGAAAAAACTAAAATATCTGAACTTGTGCAGTGTCTCATAGATATTTAAGAGGAAATTTTATTCACGTATATAGGGCATTTAGGGACAACCACCTCTGGGAATGTTTGGGGTTATCAAAAAATACTAGAGAATCATCAGATAGCCTATGTGGAAGATTCTATAGGAATGAGAAGTGTACTAATTGGTTCTCTAACAGAGTAGCTGATGCTTGGAACAGACTACCAAATTACATTAAAGCAAGTACTAGTTTATATATTTTTAAGAACAGCCTGAACCTTTATTATGGGAACAAGTGTTTTGGTATATTGGGAAGCTAGAAGGGGATTAATGACCATGCTTGAAACATTTGTATGTATGTATCTATGTACCCCAATTTGTATGCAACATCCCTGATAGATGTCCTCTGCATTGTTCTTGTAAGGATGCTTATCTCACACAGGCATCTTTCCCTTTGTTATGTCACCTTGTGTGACAATCACATAATATCCATTTTCACTTTGCAGTCCATACTATACCATATCGATATGTGATTGGTGTTGCTCCTACAACTGTCCTTCACTGGCATGCCCTTTACATTAGGTTGTTTCACCTGTACTCTTTTCCTGTGTTCATTCCTGCAATTGATCTGAGTGTCCCTATTCAATATACCTACTTCCCCTGAGTGTTTATTTTAGATGGCAGTCCATGTACCCTTACAGATCATTTATACAACTTCACTACTGAATGCCAGGAATGGGATTTTACAATAGTCTGCACTATATACACTGTCCTGTACTGTGTTTGTAACATATGCTTAACTACCATACGTTTCAACTATCCAGATTTTCACAGAATGTCCAAATTCTTCCTTATATATCTTTTGTTGTGTTACCTATCACATTCTTGGTTTTCTGCCATATCACCGGGATGATCTCAGGACTGACGTGACTCAGTAATTAGATACATTTGAGTTTCAGACTTCATATCCTTCAGAAAATGTATCTTAACACAATCCCCCTTATTATTCTAGTACATTTCTAAAGAGCAAATATGTCAAATCTGTCTCCATTTCTGGGTCATTGTCCCTCCATTATGTTGGCCTTTGTCCAGAAGTCTTGCACTAAGAGATTGAAAGCTATGAAAGCTGTTACCTGTTAAGCCCTGGTAATCATTGTGGCACTGCACAAAACTGCTGACCTTCAGTGCTCTAACTTAAACAGGATTGCTATGCATGTTTGTCTATACAGTTTCCTGTCCACCAAGACTGTTGGCAGCCAGGGGACCTTGCTTATTTACATTTAAATGTGGTGCACGGCATGAAAATGCAATGAGTGTTACTGCTCACTGTGCATCACTGCTCACACATGTAACCTACATGTAGGCTTCGCACCAAGCCTGCATGAAGTTTACTGAACCCCAGGGGGAGATTTATTTATTTATTGTTTTATGTTTGCATCATTTTATTATAATGCATACTTATTGTAGTCTTCATTTATAGCTCACTGTGTTAAATATATTGTTTAATTTTTTATGATACTGTATAACTATTTTGCAGTCCATGGAGTGCTGTGAATAAACACTGAAGACAGGAAAAAGACAAACTTTTAAGTATCTTTCTGACATCAGAAAGGTGCTTACGAAGCTATTGTTAAATAACCCTAAGCATTTTAAGATCATATCTTCCGATGAGGATTGACAGCGGATAGAGCTAGATGACTAAGTACAGGAACAGAAGATAAAAAAGCATTGAAAGCTGTTAAAAAATACTTTGCTTTGCTTTGACTCACTTAAAAATGTGGCATCAGTTAATTCTACATAGTGACCTTTTGCTTCTGTTTGCTGTCTATCCAATAGTACTAAGTATTTTACCTGCTTTTCAAAAATTTAAAGCCACTAAAACACTGCATTTTCACTTTTTTTTCTCTTTTCTTTGGTAGTACAGGGAGCAAATAAAGTTCCATGTATTACAGAGACCTACATTTGAGTTTTCACTGAACAAAGTGAACATAACATTTATTATGTGTTCTTGAAGTAGATGCCGAGATTCATATATCAAGGTTTGCTCTCTAGGTAAATTTCTTGGAAACATTGTCTTGACCACAAAATAAGTTGGTTATGATCAGTGAGCATATTAAGTAGTTTATGATCAAAGACCAAATCATAATGCTCAATACCCCGATTTTACAGTTCACTTTGTAAACTGGATTTGAATACTCTCACTTCTGTATTTGTTACATATATTTTGAAATTAATAAAAAGTGTTCACTGCCAAAAATATATTTATGCTTCAAAACCGGAATACAAATATGTGTAAAGTCAAGATATTTAGCAGGCTGTGTGATTCATAGATTTATGGGAGTCCGGGAGACTATGAAGAAGTCTTTCCCAATTTCCCTGTCTGGTTAAGTTACTTTTTCACTATCACATAGCAGGCAAATGAACGCTGAGGGAATCAAACTCTATCCCACAGAATGTAGCTTATAAATACCTCATAGCCTTAATCATCCATGCCAGCTGCGCCAGACTGTAAGCTATCAGACTTTGTAGAAATATCTGACTGACAATAGAAAAGTTCTTCTTTATCCTTGTCACACCAAATGAGGCAAACCTACCCAAACTGCAATAACAAAATCTCCCAATTATCTTTGCCATTTCTTCTCCATTTATGCTCTGTTATATTATGTCTAAAACAGTCTTTGTGATCTAATGGGATATGTAGCTATATGTTGTGTAGCTTAGCTATTATATAGAAGCTTTGCGTTACCATGGTTATCATGGTGGCTGCTGGGTATATTATTTAAATTTTGACAGGAAATTAAAATAGTATATTCACAATCAGTGTATTAAAAAGACTTTCGGTTTTTCCCGGTTAGGGGTCACCACAGCGGAACTCCGGTCTGCTCATAATTGGTAGTGTAATTTTACTGTGGAAAATTGCCAGCCCGACTCCGAACCTTTAACAAAGGCACACCCATTCACTCTTGTACCTACCCGCATGTCTTTAACGTCACTTGACCACGGGGAGGACATGCAGACTCCACACAGAAGGCGCTCCAGCCGAGAATCGAACCGGAGAACCTCTTGCTGTTAGGTGGCAATGCTACCCGCTGCACCACTGCGGCTGCCACAATCAGTATATTGAAGATATAAAAAAAATCTTAAAATAACCTTCCATTTTTTTTTAAGCAACTCAGCAAAGACTGATTTTATATTCCTGTAGTAAAAATGTAATGTAGCTTGGTGGATGAGGAAAGTTTTGTTATCCAAGGTGTCACCAATAGAAAGAGACACTAAACTGAGGTACCATCACCCTATTTTGATTGAGGATGAGGTGGAGATCATATATACTGTTTTACTTGATAGATGGACTTTAGTGGAAGTTTTCCTTTGCTCTTTATCAGAGACCTCCTGTTCAATGTAAATAACTTCTCAGAAATGGACAGAATGTGTCTGTTAAATAAGTGCAATGTATACTTTTAAGGAAACTGCAGATCTCTAAAATTACAGTTCCCTTGAAGTTTCTAAATAATTAATCAACGATAATTTTGAAACATTCTGAATGAAATGACCGCAAAAAATCTATGACCAGAAACAAAAATTACTCCGAAGAATGGTAGTCGTTTATATTCCAAAGGACTGTTGTACTGCATATGACTGCATGTTGCATTTCATTGAGCTTATTCAGAGTTAAACATTTTGAATGAAACCACAGAAATGCTGGGAGATGAGGAAATAAGAGACTGTGGCATCCATATCTCCTTAATTACAACATTTTAATAAAAATAGAGCAAAGAAAACAGCCTTAATACTTACATGGAGTGCAACATTTGTTATGAAGCATAACAATTTAGTTTATTTTTAATATATGTTGCTCATTTTCTTACATTATAATTTGTGTGAATCTTACAACAAATTATATAGAAAGAAAGCATTTCCATTAAAATAAATCAATTTAATTAAGTATGAAATGACAATTCTAATTACAGCTTCCGAAAGCATGGATGTTGTGCATATTTAATGGCTAGCTTAGGCATTCAAATGGCAATTAGGAAGATTAGTAAATGTCAGTGAAGCAATACTTTAATGAATCCCTGATAATCTCTCAGCAATCAATACAGATCAGATTGGATTGTTCTGAAATGCCTAAGGTGATAAAAGTGCTCCATAAGCATTAGAAAGTAGTAATTCATTCCTTTGTTGCTTCTGCTTTTATTAAAAGATGTGAATACAGGCAATTCCACATAAACAGATGATTTAGTGAAAGTGAATTAATGAGACTAGCTAGGCATGGTGTCTGATAACTCAGGTGTAACCTCACAAACAATTGTAATATATCAGTAGAAAAGCAGGTGGTCTTTTTCTGCATATATAGAAAATATATAATATTTTAACTGAAAAAGTCTGCTGTGTTCAAACTACACCCTGCACTTATTTTTAGTGCTATTATATTTTTTTAGAAAGGGAGTTTATACAGATGCCAGATCTACAATGATGAATTATATTGAGTCATGTAAGTGTAAACCCTGGCTCAATATGATTGTCACTGCTGAAGTGACACCCCGACCCAATGTGCAAAATGGGAAAAGAGGTTGAGGATAGATGGATAAACGTAACTGCCACTGTCAGAATCCTTACATCAGCTTGTGGCTATGAAATTCTGAGAAGTAGTTATTTTTCATAGGCTTTGAACTCTACGAACATGTTGCTCCATTTCTTGTCTGACTGTTCTCTATGTTATGACCTTCATGACAAGAAACAGAAAAAATGATCATTTACCACATCTTTGAATTAAGTGCTGTTTTCGATGATTCATTAGGTATGTGATTGTGGGGTATTAATTATAGAAGTTCTGGATATTTGTACCTCCTACAAATGTACATTTATGAATGGTTCTCATATCATCCTTTCACTGTACTGAATTCTGCATGCATCCATATGGTATCAGAAATCATTCCAAATTGTATGCACTATTACAACATTTCAATAATATGAAAGCTGTTAGATGCACATCTCTGGTGTACCTTTGCTGTTCAAAAATGTGTTGCTGGTTCATCACAGACATTTTATCAAGACTTTAACATTCCAACAATTTACTTTTATGCCTACATATCCTTAGCCTGTGCTATAAACCACAGCAATAGTGTAAAGGCAGACAACCAATATGCAGTGTAATAGAGAATGTTAGTTAACTGGGCTTTTTACGCTATATGCAGATTATGTTGTTTGGTTTCCTTTTCATGACTGTGTCTTTCACTGACTGATAATACATTTCAATTAAAATGACTAGAAGCAACACATACATTATCATTTTTCTTCAAATTACATTACACAACAAAACTGCATTCAGTTCATGATTCAATACCATGGAACATGGTCACCAAGTTGTATACACTGTAAAACCAAAAGAAGAGGAACTTGCCTCGGTCCCCTTCAGTAAACACATCACACCGAATGACATTTGACGACCTTTATTAAACTTCCATAACTTTGATTACCAATTTTATTTACAACTGGACATAGTATAGTTGGTTCTAAACACAGCATAAACATCCTTGTAATGTTAATCAGGACAGCATACCTGCTTATCCTGCCCAGTAAGCAGCGTCCATACATTTGCTCGCTTACTTTACTTATGAAGCAGCGTCCCATCTCATTTCATAAACCATTCATCAAATTACCAAATTACCAACCAAATAAGCAGCATCCTTACCTCTGTTTGCTTACCTATTCAGCAAACTTCCTCCAGCTGCTTATTTCCTTTCCATAAATTGTTGGAATAAACCTCCACAAACTGGAGGGGGAACAGAAGAGGGCAAGCCTGTCCCTCTTCTCTGCCAACCAGCCTGACCAGGCTGTTCCCCCCTCCCTTCAACTCAAATTCTTCAACCCACTACTTCCCATAAAGGGAAGAATCAAGCCAAACATCATTCGGTGTACCATCATCTGTAAAGCACCTTAGAACCCTGTCACAAACCCGTGTCATACCAGCACTGAAACACATCCTAATGAAACTAAATAAAGTAGCCTATGTAAACAAGCTGCTTACACCACCATACAAGACCTTTACCAGTCCAACCCCAAATGCACCACAAACCATAAAACCAGCCAACAAAACTAACCAAACACAATGTACTCTGATCTGAAATGACTACTTGCCCCAGTCACACCAAGTCAGTGACTAGCCCTCACCCTCCAAATCGTGGGAAAATAATCCAACCCTACCTCCTGTAAAACTGCTGTCTCTCAAAGCCAGTTCCTCCTATACACAAAGCACCGCCCAGCTGACCATCCTGATCCACGTATTCAATGCACCTGTTAATCCCAACTAAGACAACACCCCTTTTACCAAAACCTCTCCTATAACCATCCCCTTAAACCTGCCACAATCATGTAATCCTTACCATCATCTTACCTGCCTCAGCTCACCTAATATCTCCATCAACAGTAACATAACTTGGTATGCTACCATAGTAATCTGCCCACCAAATTCATTCAGGGAAAAAACAAAACAAAAAAAAAAAAACAACTATCAACAAGACAGTGTGAAATTTACCCTGATGCTTCCACAGCAATGAACAAATCAAACCCATATACAGCTGCTCTGCTGGAAATCCATAACCTCATTCTTAATGATCCATCAGCTGATACATTCCTCAGCAGCCTCCCTCACCTGTTGAGTCCAAATTCCTTCAGACCACCAAAAATGCCAGCTCAGCAAGTCCCCATCTGCGACCTCAGTGTGATCTGTAAAAGAAAAAACTGTAAATCTTCTACACCTGCAAAGCCCATTTCTTAATGACATTATGCACCACTAAGAGGACAGCTCTTTCATCAGCTGTATGAAATGCATGCATTACTGAATGCCAAACCCCTGACTTAAGATATCTTAGCAATTTTTTTTATTACCACCCATATTTATGATAAGACTGATACACATACAAAATTACCAAGTTCATTGCATCAAAAGGCCTATTCTGGTATCCTTTAACCATCTCATGAGGTTTCTCAACCAAGCTGTTAACTAATAAATAGGGCAAGGAAAGTTAAAACTACTGAATCTGTCAACAAAATGCCAAACTCCATGACCTACACAATCCATCTACCCCAAAGAACATCCCGGTGAAATAACCCAAATTAACCTCCATGGTGAAACACACCAGCTTATTAACCCCTACCAAAGTAACCACCTTAAACTAAATGCCAGGCAACTTCAGAAATGCCTAACTCCCCAAAACCTGTGTTTGAAACAATTCACTGCCTTGTATATACAATAACAACAAAGACCTCAGTATCCCACTACCAAATAACTGGATGGGTGACTAAACTCACCCTAGGGTTCTACCCCTATCCCAAGACAGGCAATAGAAGCAGCATGTGAAAATAAAAATTGATCTTGGCTACCTACCAGATGCTACAACATTAACCCCATAACTTCCTATGTTCCTATGACTGTTGTGATTCTGCCTTGTCTGTAAACTCCAAACCTCCTATAAACAAACCCCCATGTCACCTTGCCCCAAACATACTTCCCTCTACAACCCCATTGTGTAGCATTTCCAACAATCGAAATCCATGCAAGAAATCTATTACCTTTCAAAGCCATTTCATCAGGGCACTGACCACTGGTCACTCATCTGTGACCTCCTTGTGCACTACCCAAACGACTGGGATATCCATTGAAATAGGCTCCATCACTCCGAATCCTCTTCCTACAGGTTGCCGACCTTAGCCCAACCAATTCCACACCTCTGCAATTTCCTTCATTAAGTGCTGCCCTCTTGTGCTCCCCATGTGTAACCTCCATGTCTGCCACTCCTTCCATCATCTGCGAATTCACTGTGTATCACCACAACTGGTACTCGGCACACCACCTTCTACAAAGAAAAGGACAAAGTAAACCCTCTAATATGTAAAGCAAATGCTCCACCTTATACCCACTTGTTCCAACTTATAGCAGCAGCGTTCCAAAACTCCCAACTGCAAGAAACAAAAAGACATGTAAATCATTTAAAATACATAACTCACATGCCAAAATATCTTCAAAGACAACTTTCCTGCCAACCCAGGAAAGAATGTATCACCGTCACACCCATCTATGCCAAGGCAACCATAACTGAGGCTATGCTTCCAATGATCCTATCAAATACCCAATATAAATTTAAATGCCAGTCGTGTATGTTGAAACTAAAACCCACACATGAAGGGACCTATCAATATCCACAACCCGGATAACCTTGCGATTCCAGACCACATTAATTAGCACACTGTATAAGCCAAGCTAGCTTATATTGTAAAACCAGTAGCCTAGCTCTTAAATTTCCATCTCCAAATGAGGCACGCTAACCAACAGAGAATCCAGATAAAACACAACTCAACAGACTGCCAAAATGGAAAAAAAAATGCAACTGACGTTAACTAAATTCCTTCCGACCAGTGAGCTCCTGAACTGCTGATGTGCTTTTGCAGCCATTCTAACTAGTGATATCATAAAGAAGCTCCATGCAATGTTTTCTCTTTTTTTTATTTTTTTTTATTAATGTTTGAGATGCATCATACTGTATACTGCAGTTCTATGAACATATGTACTCACTTTGTTTTAGACACAAGACCCATCCAGATATTTTCAAACCACATGTTAGCATACAAGGTTCATGAGTCATTGAGGCCAAATCTAAAAGCCAGATAATGCCTTAGGAAATATGTCGAGTTACTCAAAACTCGAACACAAATGCAGGTCAATAAAAGACTCCCCCCATCATGGTTAAATCCATCCTGATGTACACGGAGAGTAGAGCCTGCCCTTCCCATTACTAGTGGGGATTGCACTGTTAGTAGTGTTTCTGGGTTTTTTTTTTTTTTTGCAAAACCAAAGTTAAAGAAAAAAGGGGGGTCTGCCTCTGTAATCTGCAGTAAATGCTGGCACCTCTGCTGATGCACTGTAGTATCGACCGGCAAATATGCCACTTGCTGTGCTAGTACAACTGAAAGGTGGGGGGGGGGGGCAACCCTTCTTCACGGGAAACTCGCAACCAGCAAAATGGCAATTCAGTTCTCTTAAGCAACCATAGCTCTGGCCCACAACAACAAATACACATGCTCTATCCCCACCCCAACACTGAAAATTCTCTATATATACACAAAAGCCAAAGCATTATTAATAAGTAAACAAACAAACATGCCTTCAAAATTCTCAAACATCAACACTTCAGGATGGAAACAACACCTGCGACACTCCAAAGCAAAGCCTTTAAGTCAGAAAGCACTCAGCCAACAGTGACAATCAAAAGCAAACTCGACAACAGTTCTAAGCCACTAGAAGCACCCATTGATTGATATCTGCATTTTTTAATGAAACAAAGCCTGAAAATCACAGCTTTATTCTGTGCCCTCCCTCTTCGACAATTTGCCAGAAACCACATATTGCACCAGGAACAGACCAAAACTACAAGGCCAAATCATACCCATGATCAGCCAAAAAACCACAGAATTTATCAGGAATAGACCACAGTATGAGCTGGAAATCCTGCTAAACTGCATGAATGATGCCCTAAAGGCTTCATCAAAAAAAAAACACTCTCTTCCCTTTTTTCTTTCTCCTTCCTTTTCCCTTTCTTTTTCTTCCTTTTTTTTGTCTGTGACCTGTCCGTAAGTGAGCTGCCAAAGGGAAAGTCAGCACAGTCACAACGCATGTGCAGCATGCACGTGCAGAGTGACACCAAGTCAGAAACCCACAAAACTCCGGAACCAATGCTACCAAACTCCTCATCTAACACCCCCAAGGTCAACACCACAGCACCCCATCCAACGCAGTTCATCTTCATGGTCAGGCCACCCGCACCAAAGCCCAGCAGCAGCCCTCCTTTCAAGTCCCCCCCCCAGTCTCGATAGCCGACAGCTGCAATGTCTACACTTCCACCCTTCAGACAGTATCTGCACAGTTATAATCCAGGTACATTATTTTAGGTCTAAAGACCTTTCTCACATTTAAAACCTCAGCCTTATTGAACAAAGGGCAATGTTTATCACATAATATTTCAAAGTAGTAGTGTAACAGTATCAGACTGTACATGACCCTCTAGCTGTAACATGCAAATCTGCTGTATTGAATGAGAAGACATTTTTGTTAAACTGCCATGTAGTTACTTTGACACAACATGGAAAATGCAAAGGGGGGAGATGACAACATCCAAAGCACCAGGAAACCAAAACCGAGCCTCTATCCACAACCACGGGAACCTCAACAAGCTCATGAGGAGACAAAGCAACAAACAGGGACTCATTTCAAATCTTTGCTCCTATAAACTTAGAGCACTGACAATGTACCAGGATCCACCCCTGCCCCACCACCATAAGCATACAGTTCTTCCCTTTTTTTTTTCTTTACATTCGTTGACCAGGTTAGTCCAACCAAGCCAGTGGCTCATTTTCAGCAGAAAACCACATGACAGCAAGTCTAAAACAAAACAATCAGCGGACCAAAACATCAGCCCAAAGCTGGCACTCTGCGAAAATCTGTACAGTTGAGAGAAAATAAAATTAATATACCTTTCCTTCTCTAAAAAAGCAGACGCATATGCGCAAAGAGCAACACCTGCACCCAGCACCTGCAAAACACCACTAACTGATGCCTGTGAGTCCAACAAACAGCCCAGCCACAAGAAGACACCAGAGCCAATCTAGCAATGTCCCCAAAAGCCATCCAACAACTACCACACAATATTAACTCCTCCAGAGACAACTTTCACATATTTCTAAATCTCAACAACCCAGTAACATAGCCAAACTCCCTAAACTCATTTGTAAGCTCTCAGCCAAATCACGACAAGGCTGCTGACCATATGCAGCAACTAATACAAACGAGAAAGCCTCACCCTTGGATCTTCAGACTGAACGACCACCCCCACTGTCCCTACCCATAAATCCCCAAAACTGGACCATCAGAAACATTGGACAAGTAACAAATCACAGAAAGCTGACCCTGTGATAAACAACCACAAATACTAGCACACCCCCAATCCATGACTAACTAAACTTACCTACCTCAGCCATACCCAAGCCTACCTGACCACAGCTGCAGTACCTAAGGTCGTCTTGGACATAAACCTGCACTGTAGCAAGTTCACGCCAAAATGTGATTACTTACCCAGCTACACTTGTCTAAACCCCTTAAGACTCTCCCCACCCTTATCTCATTTCCTCCTAATCATCCCTCTCTCCATTTAACCCTTTCACCTCCCCAACCCACTTAACTCCCATTAATATATCAGCCTAACCCCTTTTGAAGATGTCCCAGGACAACTTGGTTTGTTACCAAACCTCATTTGTATTGCACAGGACAAAGCTTTATTAAAACATAGTTGCGCAAAAAATCCGTAACCTTTCAACTTGGATTTTTTGTGCAACTACGTTTTAATAAAGGTTTGCCTGGTGCAATACAAGTTCCTCTTCTTTTGGTTTTCCAGCAATACCATGGAAACCTGTAGCATTAGAAAAAAAAAAGATTTACCAGCAAAATTTCACAGAAGAATCCAACCAAAAAAAAAGCTCAATATGAAGCACAAAAACTTACACTCAGCTTTATTGTAAAGTATTTATTTATTTGTTTGTTTTTTGGTTTATTTATTTCCATTCAGTCACCTATTTCATTCATTGATCAGATAGTTCTCATTAAGTCTATATTGCTTTTTAAGGAGATGCTTTATTTATGGCAATAAGGAGAACTGAGGCAAGGAGATCAGTAAAAGTGAAGAAGCACCCAAACTGCCCTCCACACACACTTTTCTTGGATGGAGCTACAGAGCTCACTTTCCAGTTTGACATATATATTAACACTTCTGAGCATTGGTAAGTTACACCACTAGCAACCTATATATGTTTTTATATCCTAGAACATTTACTGAAAAATCAAGTAAAAAGCGTAAGCCAAAGAAATGAAAGCTTCTTGTGAACAATAAATATGTTCATAAGTAGTTATAAGGTCTGCAGTCCAGGTGACCATTAATTATCCTAATCCAAAACTTCACCTTTTCCAAAGCACTGTCTGGTTAAGTGAATTTTGAAGGTCACACACTAGGCAAATGAAAGTTAAGGGAATCAAACCCCATGCCTCAGGATGTAACTCATTAAAAGATTATAACCTTAATCCTCTGTTTAACTGCCAGACCTTTTAATGTAATTAAAAAGGGTCAAACAGTAACATTACTGGTAGAAAGTCTTATTTACAACAATAATCTCATCCTTCACAATATTTACATTAAAACTGTAATATATATATATATATATATATATATATATATATATATATATATATATATATATATATGTATATGTATATATATATTCACTTTAGAAGCTCGAAACACTGAAATATCAAAATTCAGTATTTCGAGCCCATAAAGTGGAATCCTGAAGACAACAAAACCTCATAAGTGGGAAATTCTAAACCTCACACAATGGAGATTTTGAATTAGCACTTCTGTTGTTATGCTGTGGTTGTGGATTCAGGTAAGTGTTTATTTGTTAAGGGTTTTGGGTAGGGGCTGTGGTGTTTGTTAGTGTGTTTTATTGATGTGATGTGTATGTGTGAGGAAAATGTAGCTTGTGTGGTGGTGTTTTGTGTGTGTTTGTATGTAGTGCGACCTCGGAGTTAGAATTTTTAAGTAGGGGGGTGTGGAGGGTGCAGCCCCCCTCCCCTCATGGGGGCTGGAGGGGGAGCTTGCCCTCCTGTTTTTTATGTAGTAGAGAGCTTGTGTTTGTGTGTGGGGACGAAGGTGTGTGCATGTGTGTGTGTGTGTGTGTGTGTGTGTGTGTGTGTGTGTGTGTGTGTGTGTTTGTGTGTGTGTGTGTGTGTGTGTGTGTGTGTGTGTGTGTGTGTGTGTGTGTGTGTGTGTGTGTGTGTGTGTGGAGTAGAAGCACTGATTCAAAATTTCTGGTGTGCGATATTTTGAATTTCGTGCTTCTGAGTTTTCGTTGTTTTCAGGTTTCGACTTTATAGCCTTGAAATACTGAATTTCAATATTTCAATATTTTGAGGATATAAAGTGAATCCAAATATATATATATATATATATATATATATATATATATATATATATAGAGAGAGAGAGAGAGAGAGATGGATATAGATAAGTATGTTTTCTTTTTCTTTCTTCCTTCCTTTCCTGTTAACCTTTTTTGCTCCCCCCCCCCAGTTATGCATTTTCTAGCTAGCTAGCTAGGTGCCACTTTTTGCTCCCATTACTGCTATACTTAGACTACTCTGGCATCTGAAGTATGGCCACTTTTGCATGGGCATATTGGAAAAAGGATGTGGAAACGGTGGAGTGGAGCCTTCAGCAGTATCATATGCGCTGTTATCTTTGCAGATGTTTTAAAATGCCTCACCTGGTCAACAATGTACATAACAGCAGTCAGATTCATCTTTTTCCCCTTAATGCCTAATTCTTAATAATAGTCTATCATGTGAACATGGCATGCCTTCCACCCCATCACCCAGGCTGTAACTAGTGATAGACAGACGTCATTGCACTCCTTTCCAGTACTGGCAAGCTTATAAAATGCTTCTCCTTTCAAAGAATTATAGTTTTCCCTAAAGGTTCTCACACAACTGTTCATATCATGAAAACTGTACAATAGAGAAATAGTGTCAGTGCACTTTTGCTCAGGCGAACTTGAGCTCTCATGTGATAGTAACAAACAATTAGCTTACTGTTCTATTTATTGAGATATGGAAATTATGCTTATTTTTATAAGTAACAACTTACATAGCACTCTCAGAGATTGTCTAAATAAATAAATAAATAAATAAATAAATAACATTGGCATGTGATGGAAAAAGTCAGGTGAAGGTGGTGCAATGTGGTCCAGTGAGGATTAGGCATACATGTGTGTTGATGTAGCTTGGTCATGCTGGGGAAAATGCAGAAGTGATGACAATGCGGTAGTTGTTGCAACAACCATGATATTAATAATTATATGACCCAAGGGAAAGCACCAGGAAGGTTGGATGGCTTATAGTATGTATGTACACACACACACGTCAAACCACCCCATACCTACTACATGGCACAACAGGCAGGATACACAAAGTCACCATAGCAAGCCAAGTCATTTCATGGTTGAAACAGGAAAATAAGATAAACAAAATGGAGAAGAACAAGCAGAGATCATGCAGAAGGACAGTAGGAAGGGAAGATTGGTGTGGAGAGAAGAATGTTGGACTATTTTTCTCGGTATGCCTAGTTTGTTTATTTTTTAAGAAGAAGAATAGAGGAGAAAGATAGCAAAGATAAAGTATGAGTAGGACGGTGGGTAAGGAAGATGAGGCAAAATTCAAAGAAACATATAATTTAAAATAAGACTCACAGGGGAGGTAGTAGCATATATTGGGAATGACGATGGAGAGACATGGATATACAGAGGATGGACACTTGTAGATGGGATATCTAAAATATAAACAGAGGATTGGGAGTGATACAAAAGGATGTGGAATATAATGATGGTGGATAGAAAGGGGAAGGGAAGGACTGTCAAACTGTCCGAGAAGGGAACTAATTCAGAACTCAGTCATCTCTGTGGCCGATACCTTGGAAGGACTTCATCTCTGGTGGCCAGAGGATTAGGACCAGCTGACTGGGTGACTTCCAGTCCACTAAAAAGGGACACCAGAGTGCTACTGTGGGAATCCAACTGCCAGCGAATGTAGGGTCTCAACAGCCAACACCTCTCCCACCAGATGACACAGTGGGATTTCTTTCACATCTCTCAAATAAGATGATGGAGGTGCAGTTACAGGCCATACACATACATGTTATAAGTATCTTTGAGAAAGGTAAAGCTTACAGATTCTTCCATGAAAAGGTGTAGCACAGACTACTGCAGAACATCAGTTCAGTATATTAACATTTTGCTACATACCAATACCAAGGCATAGGAGCCTGGTCATTTGACTAGTGGAGGTGAAACATGAATGCAGTGGCATCTAATGGACACAAAGGCATTCCTGGTGTCCCACAGTTTGGAAATTGAAAGCACCCTTATACCAGGTGGTGTCTTGAATATAGGAGCTGGACTGGTGATGACTGCCTGAGTGTTTGAAGGGGATGCACTTGGCGAACAGTAGGACATGCCATGAGTGCAGAACAATTGCTTCCAACTTTAAGTGGCTTACCCAGACAAGTATATGGACTCCAGCAGTTACAACTATCATATCTAGGTACACATGTTTCCATAGCTATGTATCAACTCTCAAGTAGCAGTCTGTGTGCTGCATTGTGGTGTAAGATACAAATATGATCTGAGCTTGCAAAGGAAAGTTATCTGTATGCATTCACAGGTTCTACTAGTAGCAAATCCAGCACAGCAGGTCAGAATATGCCTGATGTCAGTGAGTCAGCACTGGATAATAATCACAGCACCATGCCCATAGCACAGTCCAATGATATAGTGGTACTGTTAACAAAGCTAACTGTGAACTACAGCTGCAGTAACTGATTCAGCTCCCAGGCTCCTGCTTGTAAATGTTTCATTTCCAAAGCCCCTGCTAAAACTTATTAAGGGTAACAAAACTTGTCAGAGATTTGAGATGCATGGCTAGGCTTAAAAAGGCCCTTATGATCATTAGCCTAATAAACACCTATAAACCTGTGAACCTATGAAGATGGCTATAATGCCTCCTAGCACTGAGCATCCAACATCAGTGATAATCTAGCAGGTGACCAGCACTGCCATGAATCCATGATATTCCTAGAACTGAGAGTCACCAACGTCATCAATCAGCTGTACAGATCAATGATCCAGGTACAAGATCTCCACTACTCACAGCATGTCAGAAATGTTATTTTGTTTTATTATTTATTTATACATTCATCCTCCCCTTCCCCACAGCTGAGCATCAGCTGACACCATTTTTTCTCCTCCTTTACCAGGTCTGCTTAACCTGGATTAGCTTCCCCCATGCTCAATTCCACACATGTCCCGGATCAGTGAGGAGATTAGGGATGCTGGTTCAGCAGCATACTGCTGCAAGGGAGCCTGCCTCACTCCCTCCCACCCCATGACAGTCATGTGACCTCCACAGCTGCTACCAACAGGATGTGCATACACAGTACTACTGTGTATGTATGTTCTTTAAGTATCAATATAGTATGTACAACACAATTCATGTGCAGCCTCCCAATCAAGTGGTATACCAGTGAAGCACGGATCTTACCCCACTCTTAATTCATCACTTACAGTGAGCCTAGGCAGCCTCCTTCTCTATCATTTGGGTGAGCTGGCATCAACCACACACACACACACACACACACACACACACACACACACACACACACACACACACACACACACACACACACACACACATCCAACTCTCCAGTCCTTATGCCTCTTTTTGAAAGTAGGTCATCTGTGGTGCAGTAAGGGCTTTATTTCTCTGTGCCAGAGGGTCAGATCACTGTCAGACATGTTGAGTGTGAGAAGTGGTGTTTGTGAGAGACTGTAGACACTGCAGTTTCTGTTGCAAATCCTGCAGTGTGTGCATAGTGACATTGTATATAGTGACCTGCAGCAGACAATCCTGTTGAGTGCACTAATGAGTTAAGTGTCATTCACTATTCAGCTCTCAAGTTTTAGCCAACTGGCTGTCAAGGCCATGGCAGGGGATGGATGCATAATGTATGATTACTCACCAGGATTACATAGATGACATCTACCATTTTGTAGATGGATTTGCTATCCTCAGTGTCTATGGCTGCTTCTGCACCTGAGTGTAGACACTCCTCTGAACATAGCCAAAGCTCTTCTGTCTCTACCTAGGACACACCACACAAAGTTAACTAAATATGGTCCCACAGTTCAATGCCACTATACTCCCTCATGCCCTCCTGTGAGCAACACTTACCTGCCCCCATTTCTAGGGTGGTGGATGCCAACATTAAACTCAAGTGCCACAAGAGAAATCATTGTGTAATTTCTATACATACTTTTGGCCTGGTACAAGGTTGTCCCCATTCCTGACACTTTGAAGCCATATGATGCAGCCATCCAGTGTTCTGCCCATTACAGCTATTTTCTATCACTAAAGTCTGTGATTCCTGACACCCCGTGACCACCTTACACTGTATTGGGTCATCTCATTCACTAACCCTGACTCTTTCACCTATAATAGCATTGCTGACCCTGCCACTGTGCCCCACTCCACCCCAACTATGCAAAGGACGATTAGTGTTCCCCACCCACACCTTTGACCTGTAAGGATATGCTAATATTTAATGCAGAATGTAGTCGGTTATTGCACTGTAATGCATAGATTAGTTGTGACGTTGCATTCATCTCCTTTATTCTGTGTTTGTATTGTATTGGCCCAAAATTGTGGAGCAGACATCACCTCTTTGCTAGTGTTATAGCCTAATGTGCCCATCTCTATCTTTCTTGGGATCTCAGAGCATCCGGTTCATCCAATGGCTCCTCGCCCATCTCTTCCTCTTCTGCTGCCTCAGGTATATCAGTTAGTTCTATAGTGTCTACATTATGCAAATGTTTTCATAGTTCCATGTCATGCATCACCTTGAAGACCAAAAGCATCTTGCTGCAGGTCTTTGAACCATACTGTAGTGTGCTACCATATGTATACAAGCAGCGAAACGTAGCCTTCAGCAATCCAAACAGACATTCACCAGGATTCATTAACAATCATGTAGGCTCTGCACTAAGCCTACATGATGTAGGCATGTTAACATGATGAGCTGCAGCGCGGATTGAATGTGCATTCTACTCATTGCACCTACACATTTACAAGCACCTTTCTGTGGTCACCAGTGGTGTTTGCAGCCATGGAAAGGTGCTTGCAAGCACTAGAACAGAATGCAAACAAAACAGGTTGCTGAAATACAAAGCTAAGATATGGCACATGCTATAGCCCAGAAATATTAAGGGAAAGTACATTGAAAGAATACAGAAGGAGGGGAAGTAAAATGGGAGCACTGTACACAAATAATAATTGTTTTGTACCGCATAATTAATTAATATGGAAGGGAAAATGGGTTAAGTGTATGCATATACTGTAGGCAAATGTGCTGAAGTGTCAAGGATTTCTAACATAAATCCTGCAATACTGATGTAATGATAAACAATGTCAATACCAATAGCCGAGTCATGCACATAAATAAAAACAGACATACTAACAAAGAATGTGATGGGGGATATAAAACTGTAGTGAAACAAAGGGAGTGAAAATGTGATATACTTGTTAATAAAATACTGAGTTGAGATAACTGTTAGAGAGGACAGAAAATACAATATGGGATGAATGCATAGACTGTAGTTATTGCATATGAGATGTCCATACAGTGGATTTATATTGCAAGGCAATGCCACTACTGTATTCCCCAGCTCGGCATGTATACACAAGAAAAATGGACCTTACAGCTATAATGTTAGGTACATCAGAAAAAGACATGATTTTGCATAGAAATGGGGTTCATCACTTATGAACATGGGATAAACAAACACATATTGTATAGTCATATAAATGCTAAATAGTAATCTAATAACACACAACATAGAAACGTGACAGATGACAACACAGACTGGATGACATGCCATGATTTCAAGTTTTCCATCCATGATTTGCAAACATCTCAGACATCATTATACTGGACATGTTCACATGGAATCACAGTGAACAGCAACACAACTGCAGTTCAACAGTAGCAACACACAAGAAAGTAACAGAGGACCAGTCACAATTTCTGATGGTTTGGCAGCAGACCATACAGTAAGAAAGATTTATGACATCCCTCATCTGCTGTTAAGCTCCACAGTGTGATGAAGACAATTGCAATAATAAAGAAATGCCCAGATGAAAATATGCAATACATATCCTAATTTTTTATGTAAATACCTAATGCCTGTGATCAATGAATGACATAATAAACATTTGCATTGTGTTAGTTTTGAACACATGCTAGGGCAGATAACAAAGAGATGCATAACAATCACTGATGCCACAGAAATACACATACCAGTCATGTCATGATGAACACCCTAAAAGGGCGTACAGCACTTTCCTATCATAAGGTGTGCAGATGCCCTTATTTGTAGGACAAGGCCTGGTGGCTCACTGAGGGTGCCATAACTATTGTCTGTGTGTAATCCACTGCTGTCTGACACATAAGTCTGACAGACACGTTACCAGATTCAAACCTTAGCCTATTATAGAGGGCTCTCTCCAGATCTCTGTATTGACTGCATGTCCCACATCAGATAGCAGTGGAGGCTGTTAAAAATAACTGAACTGAGTGTTGGCATTAAGAGAGGACTTATAACTATAATATGAACAATTAGATTTAGTCAGAATGCTGGTAAGGAGCTACACATTACTGTTCACACAGCAGTGGATAGTACAATATCAATGCTTCACTGATAGGGAAGCTATAACCATTTCACAGCCATGCAATCACAACCTCTGATGAAAATGGATAAGAATAACCAGATACAACTGTGTTCAACATATATTCATTTATATAACACTGTTCTATCAAGAATTAAACTGCAAGCTATGTGACCCTGCTGACTAACATGTGAATGAACCACAGTGGAAGTCTTAACACAGCTGTGACACTCCACCTATGCTAACTCATTAGATCAGATGTTTCTGTTGTAAACAATTGGTGAGATAAAAGGGGTGGTGGAGGCTTCTCCCACTGTAAATCCACACAATAAAACTGAGGTTGAAGCCATTTAGGCATTACAATATAAGGGCCAACAATGCTAACAGGCACTGAATGTGAATGTTGAACACACAAGCATATGACAACAGAAAATATGATGATATTGTACAGTATGAATGCACCACGGTAGAAGGGTTACTACAGTTTTAAGATATGTCAGTATGTCATGGCATTACACCATGTTATTGCTGTAAGGAATAAGTGAGCCTGTAATTTCTGCACTAA
>NC_056731.1:1055083570-1055088570 GCF_019279795.1 Protopterus annectens | reverse complement strand
TAAAATGTTTAATTTTAGAGAAAGTAACCCCAAGTATTAGAGGGGGGCCTTGGTCATTACAACTTGAGATCAGAGACTTGTGGCAACTGTCCCTTAATGCTTATTGTTAGCCAGGCTTAAATGACCTTGTTGCAATTACAAGTATCTTAAAATTAAAGGCACTGCCTAGATAACATTGACTTTAGAACTGTGTTTATTTCAAAACTTCTTTTTTGAACTTATATTCTTAACAAGTGCTGCACAATTTTTATGGTTCCTAAATGTTAGGAAGTATTGTTTCTTGTGACTATGCCACCAATTATAGGAACAGGATACACACACACACACACACACACACACATATATATATATATATATATATATATATATATATATATATATATATATATATATATGTATATATATATATATATATATATATATATATATATATATATATATATATATATATATATATATTTAGGGTTCCTATTACGTTGTCGAATTTCTGAAACCTCGAAGCTAAGAACATCGAACTCAGATGTTTGAAGTTCCAGGAATTTGAACATAAAAAAAAATAAATAAAAACCCTAACAGGTATCTAACTATTGCAAGCAGTAGAGCAGGCCCCCCTGTGCCCCCCACACCCCCTGCTCTTTAAGTATACCAACTCCGAGATCGCATTACAATGCGGAAAGTGTAGATTTCCTTTTACTGCACTGTAGTGCGATCTCAGAGTTGGTATATTAAAAGGGCGGGAGGGGTGTGGGGGTGCAGCCCTCCATGTGGGGTGTGCGGAGGGGGCTTGCAATAGTATATTTTCTTTCCTTTGTTTGTATTTTTTTTTTTACCTTATCGAAGTTCTGCAACTTTGAACATAAGGTTTTGACCTTATGGTGTACGAAGTTTCAGAACTTCGGTAAGGTAATAGGAAACTATGGGCAGGATTCATGAAGCCTCCGTGTAAGAATTACAAGGCTTACATGGAGGCTGCAGTTAAACGGTGTGACGTCAGCATGTCATGCATATGCATGAGGGTATGCTGAATCACACCTAAGGCTTACATGGTCCGTGGAAGACAGTAGGGGGCATGTCCATAGGCCGAGCCCTGCAAACGGACACACCCCCAGAAGAGTAAAAGTCCTGAAAGTAAACCCCCACGACAGAGTCCATGTAAATGTGAATAAACACAACACAACACATGCCCCCACAGACTATGAACATATTATATATTTTTTAAATTGTAAAGATGTTTGCCCGTGAGTGCGCTCGTTTGTGCTGGAGTGCCCGTCACTTAGCTACAGTTTGCAGTCAGTGGAAAAGCATATAAGAACTAAATATGCAAAGTAAGCTAAGAAGCAATATCTTAGCAGTAGAGACTTCGGCTGAAAAGCAGGCAGTCATGGTTCGAACCCCCCCCAACATCAATTTTTATTTTGAGTGAAATAAGCACGAAACAAGTCCCTGACATATATAAGCACGAAACAAGTCCCTGACATATACGTACACATATAAAATTATATTTTATGTAAAATGTAATGAAATGGGCCATTTATTTTGAAGAAATGTGAGATAACAAAATAATAAAAAATGTCAGATGTGCCTATAGCTGAGCTACAGTTTAACAAGTTGAGTGCATCTGCCCGTAGATGAGCAGTGGTTTAACAGGTGTAAAATGAGTGCCCGTAGGTGAGCAGTGGTTTAACATGCTGAAAATGTGTGCCCGTAGCTGAGCTGAGCGTAATATGTGTGCTGACAGCCAAATGAAGCATAAACCAGCGTAACCCATTTGCACGGAGCTGCGCACCTCGCCAACAAGCTAACCGACAGGCAACGTTGAGCAAGCTGTAACAAAACTGCCTTTACACAGACACATCTCCTAGCCTGTGTAGACAGTCATAAAACATAAAAAGCAGTGGCCAGGTTCAAACCCAGGATACCATGCACCATAGTCAAGGTACTGAACCACTAAGCCATGACAGTTGCCCTTGGAAATGCAGTAATAGCATATATATAGGAATGAATAGAAAGAAGAGCATGGCAAAGTAGGTTTTGTGAAGCTGATACAATTCCAAAATGGCCAATCACAGATAAGTGCGGGAAAAACTGCATATATAAGCCCCATAGGCGGGAATACACAGCATAACCGATTGTAGAACCGACTTGCAGCCAGAATGTCAGGTGTAGGTGAGGGTAGTTGCTTTCGAGCACAGAGGTGGGGCATTGAGGAGTCCAAATATATGGTTTGGCTCCTTGCCCACAATCATGACGCCCAACTCATGCAGGGCCAGGTCCTGTGGGGAGCACATAGGGCTGAGGCGTGGGACCGGTTGGCTCATGATCTCACCAGTGCCACAGGGATACCAAGGACTGGTGAGCAGGTCCATCACCACCATGCTGACCTGAAGAGACGGAAGCAGTACCAACTGAACCGTTGGATCCAGGAGGCCCGGCAAATGCCCAACGCCCCACTACTGAGTAAGTTACATCTAATTATTTATGTAAGAAATTAACCTAGCTGATATTATGGAGATGTGTATTCCAATATTACTTTATTTATATTACAGCTGCAGGTGTCCGTTCTGCGAACCGTAGAGCCTATGGTGATAGGCTGGCATGGTTGCGCCACCAGGCAGGTCAGTAATCCTCTCCCTGTAACTGTAAATAAATATAAAAGTATGACAGTTAGCAAAAGAGTGCAGTGTAGTCACTAAGTAATAGAATGTTCAAGTAACAGTGTAAGAGGGTTTGCAAGTATTGCTTGATTACAAAAGTGTGATGCAGTCTGTAATCCAAACAGAAAAATGAAAAAGTCTGAAATAAAGTCTGAAATAAAGATGTCCCACCTGTAATATAATAGTACACAACCTGCAGCAGGCTGAAAAGTACAGCTGCAGAAGCTGAGTAAAACACGTGTGAAATATATCCCTGTTGAAATATAGAAACATGACAGAAGTGAGACTGCTGGAAAGGATTGTAATAACTAGAGGTAAAAGATGTCAATAAAGCCTAGAATTAAGTACCATCCTGAATTGTAAAAATAAAACAAGTGAGAGAGTATGAGAAAGAGTTATGAATCCACCAATAAAGTAGTAATAACTCCTGAATAAAGTATACTGCAGTCAGTACAGAATGAAATGAATGTGACAGGCAGAACCAAACAGTAACATGTGTTGAAAACAGTACTGCAGCTGGAATGTGTGTCCCAAAATCTGGATATGTTGCTCTCAGTCTGCAATATGCAGATAGTATGGTTGTCTGAAATACCAAACATCCACAGTTGTCTATAGCTATATAAAGCAAATGTAGCAGGATGATGTAGCTGAACAGATCCAGATATGAATGTGTATGAATAAAAATGAAAATGTATATTGATGTAGCAGCAACATTCCTATCACCAGCTTGAAGTAGTTATCACATAGGAAACTGTAGGTAGAACTGTAGTGTGTATATATCTGCAGCTATTAGAAATGTACAGCATATGTATTGGTATTCGAAGTTGTTAATTAAATTTTCTTCACCCTACCCTATAACCACATATAATCCATTCCACGTGAAATTGGTATGTGCAATCACTATTAACACCCCTGGACATTTGTCTTGTTGGTTCATACATATTTGCATGTACATTGATGCATTTGCCCTGTTCATACATCCAAACCTGATGGCCTGTTGCCATCAATCAACCCTGCATGTTGTTGGACTGTGTATTGCTGTTCAAAATATGCATGTGTTATGCTTGCTGTTCAATGGTTTGAATATCTGGGTGTTTGGTTAATGGGAATACTAATGCATGCTGTTACAACTAATTGTGAATGGTATTGTACGTTACTAACCCAAACTGTCATGACATGATGCAAAACATAGGATGACAGGGAAGGCGGGTTCCAGCAGACCCACCTCTCCCACGTCAGCTGGCGAGTGCACCTGGCAGTAGTGCCCAGGCCGGACCCTCCCCCGGTGGCTCTGTGCCACCTGTGGGTGGAAGCGCTGTAGGGGATGGGGCTCGTCCCCCCTCTGCAAGTGTGGCCAGAGGAGAACATCCACTCACCCTCCGTAATGTCCGGACTCTGGTGCGTAGGGAGATCCGGGAATCTGTTCTTGGGCCCCTACGCCAGCTTGAGGCACAGGTGGCACAACTAATGGGCGTGCCTGCTGCCCGGCCTACACAGCCCCCAGCACAGCCTCGTCCTGAGCCGTGAAGGCACAGTGGCAACTGCCCATGGGTGGGGATATCAGTTCCACTGTTGCCATCTGTGGGCTCATGGGCTCTAGATATCCAAACATCTGTCCGCGTCAATTGTGTAACCCCCCCCCCACATGTGTCATACACCGCCCCTGTATGCATCTTGTTTGTCTTGTCTGTTAACCTACCCAACCTATCTCCCCAGCTATACCGACTTCCCGTACCTGACATACCACTCTCACCTGAAAAAAAAAAAAAAAAAAGGGCACTCTGTACCCACAAAAATATTACGCCCCATACATAGCTGCCCATTTCGCACACATGTCTGCTGGACATGGAAACTGTCAATTACAATTGGCTGTACAACAAGTATTATTGTTGTCCTTACACCTCTCTCAGAGGTGGAAGGTTTCAAATGTCACACCAAATTACAAACATATGCACATCTGTTGCTGATGAAGAAATGGGCAGCTATGGGCCTTACCTACATCCCTCCTGCAAAACCCGAGCTTGTTTCCCTACTGTCTTACCCTCTTTGTGACCCCTTTTTCACCACTTTCCTGTCTCCCCATTCTCATTTCTTTCAAAGAAAATAGCGTGGGTGTGCGCGCAAGAGTAAGCACTTTTAAGCGGTTGTAAGCGGGTGTGAGCTGAGCTAAATGCCAGTGTGCATGCGTGAGCTCCGCGCAAACCAGCGCTAACCTGGTTACAACTGCTTAAAAGTGCCTTAGTCACTCTGAATGACAAGTCCTGTAGTCTGCTCAAAAGCAAAATAAAATACCACTGCCAGTCCCAAACCCAGGAAACAGTAGTCTGCATGACTTACCACTAAGCC
>NC_056731.1:1054976070-1055078570 GCF_019279795.1 Protopterus annectens | reverse complement strand
TGCCACAGGTGGTGGGGTGGCTACACATCCCCCACTCACCAGACTGGAGGGACTACTCATAAGTGTTGTGGCTCCAGCCCGCCAACAACAACAACAGCAGCAGACCTGCATTATGATGGAGGCTGGAGCCACACAGCAGCAAGACTACGAGCGTGCAGGTAATATGCCATATGTATAGTTGACTGTTGTGTATACTGGTAGTTAAGGCATGTGTGAGGTGTGTCCTTGGTTTGTAGCTGTCATCATAGTATTTAATGTGCAAGTGTGATATTCTCAATATCAGCAGCTGACCTGTGAAAGGCAACTGTTGTACTACTGACCTGTATCATACTCAGTAACAATAGCACAGTTGTGCCCACTGACATTAATTTCCTCACTTCTGCAGGTCCATCCGGTGTAACAGTAATGCAGCCTATCCATGCTGGTGAGTGTGTATTAACAATAACTTTAATAGTCTTGATAGTAATAGTAATATTAGGCTCACTGAGTAGTGCTCTGTGTATGCATGCAGGTGTGTCTGTGTCTCTGTGTTGATATCTCGCATACTGAGTAGTGTGCAAGTGTGCAACTGTGTGCAACTGTGTGCAACTGTGTGCATGTGTGCACCTGTGCATGTGTGCACCTGTGCATGTGTGCATGTGTGCATGTCTGCATGTCTGCATGTGTGCACCTGTGCATGTGTGCACGTGTGCATGTGTGCACCTGTGCACCTGTGCATGTGTGCATGTGTGCACCAGTGCATGTGTGCATGTGTGCATGTGTGCACGTGTGCATGTGTGCATGTGTGCATGTGTGCACCTGTGCATGTGTGCATGTGTGCATCACTGGTAACATTGTGTATACATTGTAAACTGTGTTTCCTGTTTCCCTCCCACAGGTTCCGGTGCTGCTCTGGTGTCATGCAGCAGGGAACCTGAATCAGGTGCCATGGGTACTGATAATGATGACATCTGTGTAATGGCACAGGGAGGTATGCCAGGGTCCATCATTGGTCAGCCAATTGACAGTACACAGCTGTCAACCCCATCAATGCGCACAGTTATCCTGCCAATACACCCTTTGTCACCAATGTCCCTAGGTGATGGACAGGATACAGTGGGCATTGACCAGGGTAATGTGGTATCTGTGGCACATGCTTCCCCACACAGCAGCAATGGGCATGGCCCTGAGATGGTACCACACAGACAGATGTCCAGGGGTTCTCGTGGGAGCATCCGAGGGCGTACTGACCCTGTCAGACGTGCCCACTGAGGTCTTACAACCTCAGCTATGTTTCGGGCTGTCATGCAGGCACAGTCACATATGGAACGGTACACCAGACAGGGTCTGAGGAAGCTGACAGCATGTCGCACAGCCATGACTGACAGTATGCGTGACATTGCGGCTGCCATCCATAATTTCACCGATGTCATAGACAGACGTTGTGGGGACATATTATATCGGTTCCACAACTACATGTCCATGAGCCAGGGCGATGGTGGACGGTTGAGGCGTCGACGTGGGTGTATGCCAGCAACAGCAGCAGCTGGCAGTCATCGCGGATGACAACAGGGCCACGGCCACCCCCATAGTGCCAGCAGCAGCCCCAGCAATGCTGGGTCTGTGCTGTCATCAGACCACCCCAGAAGACCACGTGCACGTGGCTCTGGACAGGCCCGACAAGGATCTGTGCCCAGTCAACAAACACCTGCTTCTGATGACAGTACCCCATCTGGATTGGTAGCGGATACAGTCCGTAGCACCCCTGCAAGGCACAGGTTCCATGTCCGTAGCCAGAGACACTGATCTGTATAACCTGGCAGGTACAGTCTGTGGCTGTCCACAAACACCAGTATATGGCAGCCATGAGGTGGAACTGTGTGCATCCATACACACATGCAAATTGACAACACTTAGGGCTACCGCATACAGGCACACACACTGCATCAACATTGTCCCACCTTGTGCTGCTGTCCCTCACCAACACACATACACATACATGTCAATCGGTGGTATCAGTGGCAGACTCAGGTATACCAAGTTCACACCCTGTGCATATGATGAAACTGTGCCACCTCCTGCAATCTGTAACATCAGTGCAGGTACAGGTTAACATGTTGCTGATGCACAGGGTGACTACATAGACATGTAGTAATAGTATCATGTTGTTAACAGTACTGTGTGCTGATATAATTGTGGGAATATCCCAGCATGCCTGATGCAGTAAGGGTATGATTGTCTTGTGCTGTTGTCTACACCCATTGTAAGTACCATAGTGTATCATCTGCACATGTTGGCATACTGGTGGTAAGGATGTCAACAGAAGGCTACATACATAGGTAGCACCGGGGATAAGGTAATGAAAGTATTGATACGCAATGTTGGACATGTAAACTGCAAGTGGCATGTTGCCCACACTGGACTCTGCAATGCGGATGTTTGAGGATGTTGATATGTTTGCAGTACTACATGACTGGTACAGGACACACAGGAGCAAACTAGCACTGCAAGCTCACATCTCATACCATACTAGACAGCCCCAACACACAAAACTAACTTTCACAGGAGGGAGAGTCCCCATAAATGTCAGGGATACTGTGGTGGCAGGACAGGTAGCATATATCCTACTAAGTATGGAACCACTGAGTGAAGGCTCAGTGTCTGTTATTTGACATGTGTATTACTGCAGGTATGAGCACCTGGGTTTCCATCCAGTTATTGTACATCCTGATGGTACATTGTCTGTACACTTGTGTGCGCTGAGACTGGACCCTAGCCATCTGACCTGTGTATTTCCATATACATGTGTATAGTGCCTGCATATTTGCACTGTTACCTACTGGAAGTTGTACAGCTGGTTTGTTGTACAATGGACTACATGCAGCCCTGCTTACTGTAGCTTTGTTTGCATGCATGTTTGCTTGCAGTTATCCTGGAACACTGATCCCACCTGCAATGCAAAGTTACAGAGCTTCTGTGGACTTCTAGTGACATCTGCATAGCTTACTATATGTATGTTCATGTCTCACTTGACAGAACGTCACTGTTTGTCCTGTTCACATGTACATTGCCTGGGACACATTGCATATGACTTACCTTGCATTTGTCCACGTGAGCAGTCATATATGCCAGTGCTAACTAATCAAAGGCACTACACCCTCACATACTCACCTTCTGTAATTTGTTCCCCACTGGCCCTATGTGCTGTTATTCACCATGGCAATCACAATACTATGGTAGCATGTGCAAAGGTCACTCTTCAGTCACCTCTATGGTACAGTTGTGGAATATGTGGGTCATGTGGCAATGTCACAGCTGCCACATGTACACAGTCAACCCTCTCCCCTACACATGGACTTACAACACATGTATGAGATGCAACCACATAGCCAAACTGGGGACTAAGCACTCTGAACCCAGTACTGGCATAACCTGTCAGGTGGCATGAAATACTACAGTGACTACAATACCAGTCTGATGTAGACCTACACTGACAGCAATCCAAACATGTGAACACACTGGGCCATTCGTGGAGCCTCAGAATAGCATCCTGCCTGAGCAGCAGACACCACTGCAGCTGGCACACAGGCATACGTTAAGCCGGAACACAGCACGTGCAACACATAGCACACAAATCCTGTGTGCCAAACAGTCACAGCCTGTACGGCTAGACAACACACCTGCTACAGTTGTGTTAGGTACCTTTATTGTCCGGTACAGTGAGGTCCTGCTCACCAGGCTGGACAAGGTGAAGGTCACAGTGATATGCCCGTGGGGCACTATGGTCCATCACATAACACAAGCATACAGGTCAGTCAGAGGCATGGACACATATGACTCAGTCATTGTCCATGCCACTATGGCTGACCTGTGATGTACCTCCCTGGACTACATGATAGGGAACATTGAAGGGCTCTCTGAGCATGTGGCACAGGCTGGTATGACCCTGACCTTGTTTGGCATCATACCGTCACCAGGAATGCTGATGTATTACTGAATGCTGATGAATTACTGTAGCTACAACACCCTAGCTGAAAGGTTCCTAGCATGTAGTCACTGCATTGCTATGGAACAACTTGTTACCACTCCCACAACAGGTGAGAACATGCAGCACCTGTTCATCAACAACATGTAGACTATATGCCCCAGACCAGATGTGTATCCCTCACTGCTCGGATGATACTATATACATCTCACACTGTATATACACATACCACATGCAGCACCCGCACAGAAGACCACAGTCATAATGTTATCCAGTGCAAATACCATGTATTCACATGTGGCAGGCGTCAGACATGGGAACTATTGAAGGTCACAGGTACATATGTGTATTTGGCACACACATACATCATCTGTGTCCATTGCCATTACTGGTTTAATCAATGTCATGCATTATTGTGAACAACAACCCACACACATGGTCATTCTGTGTGACAAAAACACACATGGCATGTGTGGAATTCAAAGCCATAACTAACTGTGCTATGACAGTAGTGAGAGACGCAGTAGCAGAGTGTGTTATTTGCATTACTGGGAGATTTGCCCTCTTCTGCTGTACTTGTAGGGTGCTGACATCATCTCTGTGTAGAGATTGGAATATGCAGCAGCTGGTGTGTTGTACTGGTTGGCAAAAGGGTCAGTTCTCTCACACATGTAATTGCACACATCCTACTTCCACCCACCCCCACACACACACACTTGCCATTTGTAGGATTCAAACCCCTTCCTAACTATGTTATGACACTCAAGACGAACACATTAGCGGAGTGTGCTATTCACATTACTGGGAGGTTTCTCTTTTCCTGCTGTACTTATAGGGTGCTGACATCATCACTGTTTAGAAAGGAGAATGTGCATCCTGTAGTGTGTTCTCCTAGTTGCCAAAAGGGACATTTATTTCATACTGAATTGCACACAAACTAACCCCCCTGCACACACACTGAGCATTTGCAGGATTCAAACCCCTACTTAACTATATTCTGACACTTGAGAGAGACGCATTAGCAGAGCGCACTATCCAAATTACTGGGCATCTGTTCTGCACCTGCAGTACTTATAGGGTGCTGACATCATTATTTCTTCAGAGGTATGTACATCTAGTACTACCTGTCAGGTGGGGGATAGCATATATATGCATTTGCAGCCACCTACGTTAGGGTCAGATATGCACATCACCACTGGCAGGTTATGTTCTATACCATGCTTCGTGACCACAGGACCTGTAACACACAACACAACCAGTTTGGACCACCCCTCCCACATCCCGGACACACACTTTGCTTCCCTGGGAACAGTGCCAAGATATGCAGGTGTTCACATACACCATTCCAGTTGTTAACGTCAGGTACATGTATATTGTGTGTGGGAACTACTCAGGCCTCTACAACATTACCCTACAGCCACTACAATTTGTGAGTCCATGTGCTATGGCAGAACCACTCACCACAGCCACAAGGGGGAATACATATTGCACCTGACCATCTGCAACATGGGTACTCACTGTTCCACACCAGAGGTAGACCACCATTGTTGATATCTGACCATACCCACCTTTCCCTGGACACCCATATCCCATCCCCACCCCCAGGCAAGGTTGTCACTGCAAACAAAGTGTATTTATCAAAAGCAGACTATACACATGTGAAGACTGGGGTGGAAGACTTCAAAGGACCCATGCTGGGGGAGTATACAGGCCACTCTGCATAATCCTTGACAATTGCATTCTATGAGCATGTGGAAGGTTTGCATTGATCATGCTATCCCAAATATACCCATGACTCCTCCACAACAGGACACCTGTCAGGTGTACACCAGCCATATATGAGCTGTCCAACAGACAGAGTGAGCTAATACATTGCAGAGTAGTAGCCCACAGAGGGAGGACATCTCTGAACAGTACCGGCACGACACTTCAATCCCTCATAATCATCATGACAAAGTGTTGACAGTGAAATTGTCCAGACAATGCAGATAAGGCTCCCCTCAATCTGTTATTGATGCCCACTTACTGTTAGAGGTCTTCACCAACCCTCTTCCAACACACACCAACAACATGGATGTGGCTTAGCAAATTCAACCCCTGGGATCTCCACTGTGTCCCTGCTTGATGGAGGCACAGCACACTAGCCTCACACGGTGCGTTATGTGACCTACTTTACAGTGGCACAGTAGCCTACTGTACTGGGGAGGCAGACGCCAAGCACACTCTGGCTAAGCTGTCATTCCCTAGGGCAAACAGCCTAGTGTTGACCCCTACACCCATATGTTTAATTGTCAGATGCACAATATATGTTGCTGATAGACTGTTTGCAGGTCTTTATTGCCATAGCATTCCCTGTTTCTATGAACAACTTGTGTATCTGTGGAAGATGTTTGAATATGAGAGGAATCCACTATATCACTTATGTCTCTGTAGTCATTTAACTGTGTGCACTGGGCAGATTGCTGTAATGTGGTTGGTTCCTGGAATAACACGTACAAATACCAGATATGTGTGGCCAACTGCTAAACTGAGATTTGGCCTAAGTGTGTGAGCATACCCAGTTCAGGCTTTCCATGGCATGTTGTCTGACATATGCCTCATTTATCAAAGTGTGCGAGCATGCCCATTGTGAGCTTTCCATATGTTGAACTCTGCAGCCCACCACATTTGTGGATGAGTGCGAACTTCAACAATATCTCACGTTTATGGTTGTGTGTTGTGTGTCATGTTGTGTAGTTACTGTCCAACTGCTTTGTGTCTGAACACAACAGGGATTATACTGTGCCTGCAGGGTTTGCATGGGATACTTTGCATAAAGTTGTCAACATCCTTTCATGCTGACCTAACACTGTAGTACCGTATAGTGTACTGGTTCAGTACTTTCACTGTGGTGGACAGTATCCTGGGCTTTAGTCCTATCACTGCTTTACATTTCCATAGTGAGCACAACAGCCTGGTTAGGGGCCAATTGTGCAAGTCTGACCATGTTGCAATATGTTCAGATATGAACTACTTACACCAGGCTTGTCCAACATTGGTAGTGTATTCCACAACATAGGTGTACATTGGCAAACACTAGCGATGTGCCCTAGGCCATTTCTAATGCTAGTCGGAGAGTGTGTTTGTCCTTCGACACACATTGTAAGTGGAGTTTGCCATGACATATGTCATGGTTAGTATACTGTACCTCCGTCTACCCGTGACATAACAGTGATACCCAGGGTAAACCTACCATCTCCCATCCACTCATCAAGATTCCTCTTGAGGAGAGTCGATGAGTGACTCTCTGGCTAACCTGTACTGGGAGTTTACTCAAGAGTGGGGTGGCTTCTGTGTTATGGATCATTCAGTACAGCTTGTCCTATGTATGTCAGTGCTGGGGTTCAGGTCTCTCATGTGCATAGCTCACTGCCATTCAGATTGTACAAGTTGCAGCATGTTCATTGATTCCAGCTTGGACATGGCTTTATACATCAGGCACAGCTTGCCTCTGGGTGGGCAGTATGGCAGTGTGTGGAGCTGCTGTTTGTTTAATCAGGCAACACATGGCATCTGTTCAAGCTCTTTGATACTCCTGGTGAGGTACTTTTGGGGACTTTACAGTTGATGGAGCTGTCTGCTGAGGTACATCTCACAGGGGCTATTGTAGTCAATTGTAAATCTGATGAAGGATGACTGCAGAGCCACAATGACCTCCCCTTATCTAGATCTGACAACCTTCATGATTATGTGGGTATATGGTATGTTTCTGTAAACACTACAGTCACATGCTTGTCCAATGCAGAATATCTATCAACTTGTGTCCCCAGGTCTCTCATTACATGTTAAGTACTTAATGGGTTAACACCTATGTGGTAATTGGTGGGCACTTACTGTATATCCACAGGGGTTGACTATACACTTTTCTGCAATTAGCTTGCTAACATGGCTATGGCACCAGTTGTCTGTTTCTATGTGGCCCTTTTGTGGGATGCTTGTGTCAGCTGGAGGGTCAGATATGGTGGCCAGTTTGTAGTCCTCTGCAGACTTGTTCAGGCACAGTCCTTCCATGTTGGCCTGTACCTATGGGTCATATATACCAAACGAGGGAGGTCCCAGGACCAAGCCTTGTGGGATGCCAGTTATATCTGGTTTGTAGTCTGACATGGCTGCAGCATGTCTGACCATGTCAGTTCTGTCCTTGGTCTGGTTTGCAACCCCTCTACTGACATAGGGGTTTATATTTAAGCTGGTGAGCTTATCTATAATGAATACTTGGGGTATTGTACGGAAGCCTTTGCAAGGTCCAGCTACGCTGTGTGGACCACATTGCCCTCATCAATGACCTTAATGACTGTTTCAAATGAGTCAAACATGTGTAAGGGGCAGGATCTGCACTTATGAAAGCCACACTGGGTAGGGTCCGGTGTCAGTAGGTCCCCAATATCTTTATGTCTGCGGTACATGCTGATCCTTTCCATAGCTGTGCAGAACAAACTTGTCAGGATTCTGGGGTGGTAGTTTGCAGTATCCATTCAGGCAACACCTTTGTTGAGAAGGACCACTGTTGTTGTACACTGCTCTTTGGGTACATATCCTGTGGTAAGGCTGACATTGAGCAGTAGTGTGATTTGGCATTCCATTCTTCTTGGAATCCATGTTGGACTCAGCCCAGGACACCATCTCATACCATTGCTGCTGTGTGTTTTGCTTTGTAGATGCTGGCTGTTACCTCCGCATCTGCAATGTCAGGGGTCCAGCAGTCTGCTGGGATAGATATTTTGCATTTTGGGGGGGGGGGGTTGCACTGCACCTGTCAGGTTGGATGTTGGCAATATGTGTGTGTGTTTGGTATGTTGTTTGTAATATTTGAGTGATTCAGAGCATATCTGTGAATTCCCAACAAGGTTCCTACCATCAGTTAAGAAAGCCTTGTGATTATCCTTAGTATCCTGTACAATTTGTATCTTCATATGTTCATAGGTTCATACTAGGCTATCCACCCTAGGGCATTTATAAGCCTAGCCAGAGTGTGTGTGGCTTTCGCCACCCCTTGCTATGTGAATATTATGGCCATTTATGATTTACTTTACTGTGCCTCTGTCTGGATGTGACACAGTGAAGACCCCCAGTGTACATCTATGATCATCCATCCACTTGGCAAGATTCCTGTTGAAGAGTGTCAGTGAGGGGCTCTGCCTAACATGAAATGGGATTCTGTTCCAGGGTGTAGGGAGCCTCTGGGTTATATATCTGTCCCTCCAGCACATTCTATTTTATTATGTTTTGAGGTTGACATCTCTCACTCTCACAGCTCCGATGGCTTTGGGTTTTCTGGTGTGGAGCATGTCCATTACTCCTGTGTTGGACATGGTCTTGTACAAAAGGCATACAACACCTTTGTGTAGGCAGTATGTGACTGCATTCAGCTGGGGTGTCTACAGCCAGGCAGCATATGACATATATTTGAGACCCTTTAGCCTCTTGGTGAGGTACCTTTGAGGTCTTTCTAACTGCTGCAGGTGTCGGGTAAGGTACATCCCAAATGAGGCATTGTACTAGATTATGGGTCTGATAAGAGAACAGTATAGGGGCACAATGACTTCTGTTGACGTAGATGTGAATCCTTTCATGATACGGTGTCCAATATAGACAGTCTTCCTAGCCACGTTGGCAATGTGAGTGTCACATAACAGCTTACGGTCCACTTGTGTCCCTAGGTCCCTGATTACTCCTTCCATACATATTGGATTATCACCTATGTGGTAATTTGTGACTACCTTGTTTGGTATTTGGTGAGACATTCATACTGTCCAGTGTCTTCAGGATGGCTGGGTGGGGTTCCTGTGTGTGAGAGTGTGGTCTGTAGCATGCTACAGACTGTACAGCAGTTTTGCCTATGGTTAGTTGCACATGGGTGGTCTCCGATGCTTCGTGCATTGTCAGTTACCTGGACGTATGGGTGTCTGTGCTGAATATGGATACTCCCCCTCCTTTTATGTTCTGGTCCAGGTTTTGGGGCCATAACGCATGATATGAGGTATAACCTGGTAGTGCTGGTGTGCTGTCAGGAGGCTTGCTGCAGGTTTCTGTCACTGCACAGACATCAATGTTCTCCATATTGGGGAGGGCCTCGGGAACATGCATATTGAGGTTTACACATCCGGCAATTGTCAGCATTACCCTTATGTTTCTTTCCACTTATGTTTTCTAGGGTGGTGGGTTAGTCTTTTCAGCCTTGCCTATGAAAGGCTGTATGGAGGTGGCAAAAGCCTTATCCAATATCCAGATGCCCAGGGGTAACAGGTGCAAGCCATCCCTGGAACAGCAGCATGGCTTGTCAAGCATGACATCCCAAGCAGACAGACATTGGATCCCCTTGGAATGACACCAGTAATTGTGCCACTTGTTAAAGCTGATCATTCTGTGTTTGTACTGTGGCATCATTCTTGGTGAGGGTAGGATGCTGCAAATGGTCAGTGTCATACCGGCCTGGACTACATAATCGGAGAGCTCATCTATGTCTCTTTTCATGTAGTCCGAGGAGGTACATCTCAGGTCATTCACGCCAGCATGGACAATGACTGCATCATATTTATACTTGCTTTGGGGTGACCTGCATACTTGTGTTATGTGGCGTATTGTAGCAGCCTACAGGCAGCTTACTGTACCCTTTCCCTTGTTCAGTCTGGTGAGTGGGACAGCAGTGTGTCTGACTATGGAGTCACCTATTACAACTGTATCAGGCATGTTGTTTCTCCTTCTGGCCTGTGACTGTTTGGCACACCAGCTTTGTGTACTATGTGTTGCATGCGCTATGTTTGGAGGTTGTGGTTGCTTGGGTGTCTGCTTTGGAGGCCTCTGTTGGTGTGGTGTGTTTGTAATTAGGGCCTCCGGGAATGTTTTTCTGTGTTTATGTCTTTGGTTTGTAGTTGTGATAGGTCTATGTGGGACTGGGTTTGTGGTGTGTGTGGTTACCTTCTCCTACTGACTAGTTTTGACAGTACTGAGTTGAGGGAGCTCAGCCTCCGGTTTGGATAAATGGTTGCATCTCTCACATATATTTGTATTTCTTGGGGGGAGTTGAGGGTTGTCTGTGTACTTGGGGCAGGTGTAACATTGCCTCAAGATTCACAGATTCAACTTGTTGTAGCTGGCCTTAGTAGATTGTATGTGTGGACTTATTTTATTGCCATACTACTGATCAGTGATTACTTCCCTTTTTATGTTTGCTCTATCATGTAGTAGCTTCCTCATTCTCTTGCATGGTTTGGTAATTGCTGGAGTCCACCATGCCAGATGCCTGCGTGTATGGCATTGTGTCTTGGTTTTATTTGGGATTGCATAATCCAAGCATTCCTGGCAGTGTTCATGGAATGCCTGTATAACAGGTTCTGAGGTGTGGCCCATATTTTGCACCTGCACAGGGCCTTTAATGGATTCCACATCAGTTTGGAGGGGTGCAACTTTTGCTTTCCACATGTTTTTCACTGTGGTTTTCTGGCCAGGGACTGTGGTCAGGATGTGTATATCCAGTGTGATTACTCTATGGTCTGGTCTTACCAGTGAGGGATACACTTCTCACCTTGCCATCCAGTACGCATGTTGCTGATTATCACATCCAGTATGCTTACCCCTCTTGTGGGAGTGGTACGTTGTTCCTGGGCATTTTGGTTTATGGATTCTAGGAACTTTTGTCCTACAGTGTTGGAGCTAGTATAATGCTCCCAGTCTATGTCTGGGTATTTTTAGTCACCCACTATAATGTGGTTTGGAGGGCTTGATATCTTCATGTATTCCAACATAGGCCAGGTGGAGTTCCTGGTGTTAGAATGGTAGTCTGTAGCAGGCTATTAACTGGGAGGCAGTTTTAGCCACTTTTACTTCACCATGGCTAGTCCATGCTGCTTCTTGTTATGGTACCAACATGGGTGTGTGGTTATCCTTGACACTTATTGCTAGTCACCCTCCTTTTGTAGCTTGTTCCATGTTTTGAGGCTGTACAGCACAGTATGAGGTGTAACCTGGTAGTGTTAGGGTGCTGTTGTGAGCCTTGACCCAGTTTTCTGTTACAGGACAGATATCAACATTCTCCATACTGGGGGAGTTTAGAATGCATGCATCTTGCTGTTTAGACTTCTGGCATTGGGTAGCATTACATCTAGGTTCTCATCTCTTGTGATACCTATGGAGGTGGGTTTGTGTTTTGAGCCTTACCTATTCAGGGCACGCTGTGGGTAACAACAGCCTTTGCCAGTATCCATAAGGCCTGGACTGATAGGTGCACACCACCCCTAGCAGGTGGAGCATCATGTCATGCTCAGCATGTCATCCCAGGCTGGCACACATTGGATCCTCTTTGACTAACTGCAATACTTCAGCCAATTATTGCAATTGATCATCTCATCGTCATATTGTGGCATCATGCTTGGTAAGGGTAGGATGTTAGTCAGGGTCATCAAGTGTGCATGTACTACATGGTGTTACATTGCTTTACACACGGCATTCATGCCTCGGGTGGTGCTGCAGGGCTGCCTCTGTCGGATGCACATACTACACTCACTGTTCATATTTGAGAGCAGGTTATGTCATTTTAGACACCCCTGTTATTATATGAGTGAGTCAGAGAGGGATATCATTCCCAGGGATCCTACTGAGCCAGTGTATCTGCTATGCGTTACCTCTTTGCCAAGGCCAGGGCATACTGGGCATGCCTCCTTCTGCCTACTGGGGCAGGCTCAGGTTGTTCCTCCTCCGAGTCACGCTCTGCCTGTGATGGCCTTGGCAATGGTGGGGGGTTGTTTGGCCCGGCCCTATGCTGGTCCTGCTGCAGCTGTTTTCGCAAGATCATATTATGTAGCATAGCACATACCATGACAATTTGGGTACATGTAGTTGGTGAGTACTGCAAGGCTCCACCAGATGTGTCCAGACACCGGAAGCATGACTTGAGCAGACCAAACACACGCTCTATTACATTACGTGTTTGTGCGTGTGCCTCATTATGGCGTTCCTGTTCAGGTGTGTGTGCATTTCTGATGGGTGTCATCAGCCACGGCTCCAGTGCATAACCTGCATCCCCCACTAGGTGTCCATGTGGGATGTCCCCATTGGCAAATGTCTGGTACAGCTGCGTCAAATGCCAGATATGGGAATCATGGTAGCTCCCAGGACAGCCAGCACACACATTCATTATTATGCCCTGGGCATCACACACGACCTGGCAGTTGATGGAGGGGAAGCCCTTGCAGTTAATGTAGGCCCTACCTCGCTCACCGGTTGGTGCTTTGATGCATATGTGAGTGCAGTCTATTGCACCCACTACCTCAGGGTATTCCGCTATTTGCTGGAAGAGACGCATATTGCTGGCCAATACCTCATGGGCATTGGGGAAATATACATGATCACTGACATGTGCTGACATGACATCCAGGAACTGGTGCAGTACCCTGGAGGCTGATGCCTGTGATATCCCCATCATATCACCAATTGGTCTCTGGAAGGTACCTGTTGCTAGTATTCTTAGGCCAACACATACCTTGGTTTCCACTGGGATGGGTTCCCCTCTGTTGGTTCTGTGTGTGAGGCGTGGCCTGCACAGCTCGACAATTTGCTGCAGGAGGTCTCTGTCCACTCTATAATGCTCTACTATCTCCAGCTCATGTAACCCGTGGTAGGTGACCCTGGGCCTGTACACTTTTCTCCGTCTCCTCACTGTGGGTTGTCTGGCACCATTTGCATTGTCACCACCCTCAGCAAGTAGCCTATGTCTCCTTATGACAGCTATGGCAGCCCCTAGCATTTCTGCTTTGAGTTCAGCTTTTTTAGTTTTCACTTCTAATAGCTTACTCCTGTTTTGCAGTGTCTATTGAGAGAAACATCCTGCACTGCTGTTTGCAGAGTTTTAAGTGCTTGGCTGAGCTACTATTCTGCCTGTGTAATTGCCTGCTTCTAATTGTTTTCACCTGCTAGTTCCAGCAGTATTCCCTGCTAGCTTCCTACTAATTCTGTTGCTTCCTTTTTCCTTTCTGTTTCTTCAGGGGGGAGCAACGCGCATACCAGCAGAAACACGCTCACAGTGGCTTACACGCGTGCACACAGGCTTACACAGTTTAGAATCGTCTTATTCGGGTTAAAACACACGCACATCAGTGCAAACAGTCTTACAAGTCTGCCAACAGGCTCCCACATGCTCAGTCTGCCTTACACGCGTGCACACTGCCCTACTCGTGCCTCATAGCACTCACACGTGCGCATGCACATCCAGCAAGAAACTTTGGTGTAAGCAACAGTGTACACCTTCCATTTCTTGACTTTCCCATGCTTATCTTGTGGCACTCCTCTTTCCATGATATGTGTCTGACATCTGTCATGTAACACTGACATCCAATGAACTGCATTTCTTTCTGCCATTCCCCCCTGTGATGTCACCTATCTCCTACTCTATTCCTCCCCCTTATGTATCTCTTACACTACTCAGAATGTGCTCATTTGCTATGTGACAGTGGAATTCAGTATCCTAACACTCATTTACATCAGATTGCCAACTAATGCTTAGTTACATGTCTTAGACTCAGCTTCCCCCCTTAGCAACCACTAAATGGTGGTCATGTTGTTTTTGGTCTGCTGGTCCCTGCATTGTAAATCCATGTATTGCATAAAACCCACATTTGTGGGTTTATAACCTTCATTTTTATGTTTTATACAGCGCAGCCCATTTGCGCGGGGCTGCGCTAAAAAAAAATTATTTATTTCTTATATTTGCATCAGGGTACCTTGCCAATGGCCACATATTTGGCCATTGGCATGCTGCCTGACACATATGCACCCTTTATTTGGAGCTGACATGGCTCCATTGTGTTTTTTGCAGAAACGTACTCAGTTGTCAACTGAGTACATTTCTGCAGCTAAAACAGCTCTTACACGGGCTGCTTTGGGCTTCCTGGATCGCTAATCTACCTCATTTGCATGCCTTTCAGCTGCAAGTGAGTGATTAGCATATCCACACCCACTCCGTGTAAGAGACGTTTTAGCTGGTCTCTTACACGGAATTTAGGGCTGTTCCTGGATCGCGAGAGCTGCATAGAGTCTTACACTACTCTTAGACTCCGTGCAAGCCTTCATGAATCCTGCCCTCTATATATATATATATATATATATATATATATATATATATATATATATATCACACACACACACACACACACACACACATAAATATTTTTTAAATATTTTTCTATGATATTTTTTAGGCATTTTAACTGCATTTAGTAAATAATAAAGAGGATAAAATATATTTATATACACAGTTTGTGATATTCATGCAAGTTGTTATATGACTTGAGAATATTTATGATTTTAATTAATGGGTTTACCAGTGTTTTATATTTTCTTAGGTTAAATTATGTATTAACACTACAGTATATTACTCTAAATCATTGAAGTTAGGTGAACATGTGACTTTTGGAGGGCTATTTAAATGCCAGATTTTTTTAACTTGTATTTTTAACTGATGAAGTCTTGTAGGTAAAGTGACAAAATCATTTATTCTATGGTGTTAAAGTAATTTATGCAGAGCCTTTTTCAACAGTTGTGGCTTTTTTTTGTTAGGTGGATTAATACTTTACAACATTTACACAACACAAAAACAGAAGAAGGGGTGAACAGAGCGAGATAAAGAGAGCAGCAAAGAGGAATAACAACAATATGTTTTGTGAGACCTGTAAGAAGATCTATATGGTATGTTACCCTGACTTATTAAATCTTCATTAGTCATAAGATAATAGGATCATAGGACTTTACTAGGCTAATGACTCTGGAGCCCTTATAAGCCTAGCCAAGAGTTTATGCCCAAAAATAAACCTCAGTCAGCACCTGTCACCCGTGTCAGTGATGGATACAGGTAGAACCCCTGGCACAAATTTGTGCTTTCCCATTCACTCATCAAGGTTGTCAAGGTTGTGCTTGAAGAGGGCCAGCAAGGTACTCTGTTAATGTGTATAGGAAGTCTATTCCAGAGACGGTGCAACATCTTGGAGACAAACCTGCCTTTCCAGCATTTTTTATTGATGTTGCATATTAGATTCAGGCCTTTTGAGCAAGTAATGCAGGAGTAGTTAGACTTACAGATATGGAGCATCTGTAGTAAGGCAGGGTATGTGATTGCCTTGAAGGCAAGACACAGGTCACCCCTGAGCAACCTGTATGATACCAAGTAGAGTGATAGTGATTTAAGCCTGTCTGCATAAGACAGGTGTTGGAGGCCATGGATTCTCTTTGTGATGTATTTCTATGGCCTTTTCAGTTGGTGCAGATGTTTGAAGATGTACATACCCAACTGGGCATTATACTCAATTATTGATCTAATATGGGAGGAGTATAGAGGTAATAACCTCCTTTTTTCTAGATGCAATCCCTTTACTTATGAGGCTAACCAAGTAAAAGGCTTTTCTGACCACTACCATTACAAGATAGTCAAATGCGAGATTGTTATCAACCTGAGTACCCAGGTCTCTCACCACAAGTTGTGTGTTTAAGGGGTTGCCGTTGATGTGGTAATCAGTAGGAGTTGTGTTTTTGCCGAATGGGATGATGATACACTTTTTTGCATTTATCTTGATGCCATGACTCTGGCACCAGTCATTAGTTGCTTTGAGACCTTCTTGCAGTATGTTAACATAATTTGGGAAGTCAATGACAGCATCCGACTTACAGTCATCCACAAACTTGGTCAACCACAGGACTTTTTTCTTCTTCTGGACCTATGAGAAGTAGATGCCAAACAGCAGAGGTCCCAGGACAGATCCCTGGGGAACTCCACTAGTGGCAGGCATGCTATCAGAGATGGAGGTTTTTCTATTGACCTTGATGGTCCAGTCAGTGAGGCAGTTGGTCACCCACCTGATAAGATAGAGATTTATGCCATTGGGTTAGCTTTTCAATGATGTCTGAGTGGGGGATTGCATCAAAGACCATGACCAAGTCAAGGTAAGCTGTATGTACTGACTTTTCCTCATGCAGGGCCATGGTGACAGTCTCATAAAAGTCAACCAGGTTCAACAGGCAAGATCTGTCCTTGACTAATCCAAACTGGGTGGGGTCAAGTGCCTAGAGATTGCCTATGTCCTTGTTTATGACATTCATAATAATAATATGCTCCATGGTTTTACAGATCAGACTTGTCAAGCTAATGGGGTGATAGTTTCCAGGGTCAGTATTGGCATCACCTTTGTGCAAGGGGATGACAATGGTAGTTCTCCACTCTGCTGGAATGAAGCCTGTATTTAGGCTATGTTTGAATAGGGTGCTCAATGGCAAAGCTAGTTCTTGCAGGAGATGGTGTAGAATACAGCCTGGGATACTATCAGGTCCAGTGGAAGCTGTCTATTTTGTCTTGGATAGGGCCTTTAACACTTGATCTACAGAGATGTGAGGTGCAAGACAAGTATCAGGGTTGGCTAAATCAACAGGATCAGTGTAAGTGATACTGTTAAGCACTAATTTGGAACAAACCTGGGCTTTGCCATGGAAGTTCCATATGCAACTAAAAAAAGGCTTTGTGGTTTTCCTTTATTTTGGAGGCCAGTTTTAATTCATAACTGCCTTTGATGGTTTTCATTGGTCATCTGATTTGCTTGTTGAGGCTAAGGAGTGAGTTTTTCAAATTTGGAATGTGTTCCTTTTTACTCCTGGACAACAGTTTCTTCCTTTTGTTGTAAAGACTGTTGATTCAGGATGTTCACCAAACAGGCTTGTGTTTCTTTGAGGGACTGGTGTTCTGTTGGGTATGTCTGAGTCCATGCAGTTGTACAGGTGCTTGTATACTGCACTGGCATACTGTTCAGCATAGTTGCCTGCATCCTATGAGGAGGCCAGTGTAGTCAGCTTTTGAGAATCTTTTTAGCTTGATTACAGCTGGGGGGTTGGAAAATTTGAATGAGATGGTCCAATGATCTGATCTCACCAGGGGAGAACATACTATGGGAGTGGTGCAGCAGTTGCCCATGTTGGTGCAAACCAAGTCCAGAATGCTGTCTCCCCTTGTGGGGAGATGAGATGAGCTGATCTAATGTGTTAGAACTAATGAAGTCAAGAAATCATTGAGTGAGTGCATTAGGGCAGGAAGAGTTCTTTTAGTCTATGGTGGGGTAGTTGAAGTCACCAAGGATCAGGGTGTTAGGAGGTACCTTGATGGAGTCAAGTAGATCCAGGTAAGAGGATTGGGTGTCCTGAGGAATGGAGGGGGGTCTATATATGGCTATAACCTGGATGGGTGTCTTGCCAACTGTCAGCTGCACCTGGAGTAGCTCCACTCCATCATGCTGACAAACCAGTCTGGAGGTGTGCCTGCCCTCCACCACCCTTAGTCTTCCCAACCTCATTTTGGGGTCAGAATGTGTGGAATGAGGTATAGCCTGATAAGGCAGGGGTGCTCTCTGCAACCCTGAACCAAGTTTCCATGACTGCACAGACATCAGCATCTTCAAGTGCAAGGAGAGCATCCAGTGAGTGCATTTTCAGGTTAAAGCTTCTAGCGTTAATCAGCATGACCTTCAATTTGCCTTTTGACAGATCTTTTATGTTGGAAGATTTGTCTTTGGGACATTGCCTAAAAAAGGCACAATGGGGGAAGTGAGAGCCTTGGGCAGGACCTGGAATCCCAGTGGTAACAGATGGAAGCCATCTCTGGCAGGCCAGTCAACCATATCATCCCAGGCAGAAATATACTGGATCCCCCTGGAATGAAACCAGAAATTAAGCTAATTGTTGAAGTCAATTATGTTTTGTTGGTATTGTGGTAACATTATTGGTAAAGGTAGGATGCTTCTTAAGGCTAGGGTCATTCCTGCCTGGGACACATTCTCTGAGAGCTCAAGTCATGTCTCTCTTCATATAGTCCAGGGATGTATGTCTAAAGTCATTCACACCAACATGGACAATGACAGAGTTATATTTGTACTTGTGGAGAGACTTAACTGTGTGCATAATGTGATGGATTCTAGCACCAGACAGACAACTGACTGGGATCTTCTCCTTGTCAAGCCTGGTGAGAGTGACATTGGTGTGTCTCACAACTGAGTCGTCAGTGACTAGTATGTTTGGTTTATTGTTATGCCTTATAGGCTGTGGTGGTTTATTGTTTTGCCTTTTGGGCTGTTTGTGAAATGCTGGTGTGTTGTCTGCTGTGTGTGATGTGTTTGGTGTTGTATGTGGAATGTCTGTGGGTGTGTTTTGGTATCTGCTGCGTAGATACATTTTTTATTGAGGACCTCTCCATAGGTGGGTGGGTGTTGTGCTTGGCTATGTGATGTGAGTGGTTTTGTGTTTGTGCTGGCAATCTCCTCTTTGTCAGGAGTACTGACTGTGGCGCAAGATAACATGGATTCCAGGTTACTGACGTAGATGCATTTCTCGCAAAAAAAAAAAAATATGTGCTGGGAGAATAGGGCTGTCAGTAAACATAAGGCATTTTCTACACTGTCTCAGTATGCCCATGTCGACCAGGCTGGCAGGAGAAACTGATGATAATTGTCCAGACATACTGTTCCGAATACTTGGGCAGACTTATGGAGAGTGAGTTTTGATAAGGGTTTGTCCACAAGAGTGTATACCAGCAAAATCTTCTTAAATATATGAATGTAATATGAAATGTTGATGATTAATACACCATCCTACAGCTGTAATTGAACATGTGACACTCTGCAAAGACACTAGACTATAGACAGGTTGATTATTTCAGCAAGCCACATAGGATTCCAACTTAATTCCCTCCAGCAGCCTAAGAACTGGTACATTAACTGTTTCACAGTAATGACTTTAATGTGTCTTTACTTTGTAATCTCAGAGCACAGTGGCTTTAAGCAAATTTGAGTGAAATTAAGCCCGGCACTGAAGATTTCAGTGAAATCATCATCTGCTAAGCAGCATTCAGTGTCACTCAGCATTGCTGCACTATACCACCCTCCAAACAAATGCTGAGAACATAAAGTGAAATATTTTCCATGGACCATTTTTGGCCATGTGAGTTGTGTTATTTTTTGTCAAACTTAAATGTATAAGAAAGGGGAAGGTAGGACAGTGGTTCAAATGTTGTTGGCAGGCAGCAGGTAGGACAAGTTGAAAAGAATACAGAAATTTGCAGAACTGGGGAAGCAACAACTACCCACTTCTTCATAAGATAAAACTACAATTGTCCATACAATTTCATGACTTTGGAAAGTCACCACACCAGTGATAGATGACAACAAGAGACTACTGGTATATGGCCAAATGGAGCAAATCTAGTGTGTCAAGATGCCACATAGGTAAAATGGAGAGCTATGTATGGCATGATATATGTATGAGTATATATATATATATATATATATATATATATATATAGAGAGAGAGAGAGAGAGAGAGTGTGTGTGTGGGGGACAGGTGATAATTTTTTATTTTTTCGGGTGAGAGAAGTATGTTCAGAGAAGTACTTAGGAATGAGAGGGTTAAGATGTTGGGTAAGTTAGGAAGTATGCACAGAGAATACAAGATGTGCAAGACAGACAAGGATGGTGATGGAGAAAAAATGTTTGTGGACACAAAGATTGAAGATAGGTAGTGGACAGTGGAGGTGCACCCACATCCAGCTTGAGAGGAGTGAAAATCTAGTCTTGTCCTGCAGAACTGTCATCATTGTCTCCTGCAACAGCTCCCATGGTCAGTGCCAGACATGGCATCATCTTTGCAATCTGACACAGGCCCTTTTCAACCCTGCTGATAAGTACACAGAGGCCCCTCTCCACGATATTCTCCACCCAGACCTGTCAGATCCTCTTGGGTGACAAAATTGCCACCTTCAATGGTACTATTCCAGGAGGATACCACAACACCAGCTGGCACATATCTACCTAATGCAATTGGAGCAGGTAGGGTTAGGGTTGTGGAGGCAACACTGACAGCTTCTACACCCAAAGTGCCGGGTGTTTTTGGTGCCATCTCTGGAAGTATGGTGGGCTGAGCACAGTGGTTGATCAACCTCAATGTGCTTTTGATTTTTTATTGATCTTTTATTTTCCAACAGCAAGGTATACAAACAGCAGATTGTTAATAAAGTCTACCCCCAAAAAAAATAAATAATGAAATAAAACAAAAGAGTGAAAGGATGTTGAAGAAAATAGAGATAGTTAGATACTGGCATGTCACAGTACTATATTTTTTCAATAAACTTTGTTTAGCAATACATAAACAATTATAATAATTTAATTACTTTTGTACACATTTTCCATATCCATATATGATAAGAATGTATTAATGTGTCATAAAAATAAGCAAATCTCACTGCTATAATGTAAAAAAGAGCATCTTTTATTTCCCTATGATGGATAGTCAAGATTAATTCAAATATAATAATTGCAATTATCATAACTGGATTTTTTGAGATATATTATTGCTGTCAATATTTTATAAATACTTATCTAGTAATAAAAAGCAATTGCTGCTTCTGGGTATTGAACCCATACACATTTAAGCTGCTGCTCTTATTGCCTAATACAAGCAGCAAGAGTTATTGGGGACGGTATGTATGTTTGAGATGAAGGTTGAGATATGCCTGCTCAAGGTGCTACTGATTGAGGGAATGAAAATAAATATCTGACTTGAATTTGGACCTGAGATATACTTAACCTATGCGTCATTGAGGCAAGTTAATCTCTCCTGGTGCACCTTATAGTTTGCAGCTATTTCCTCTGCAACTGTACAGTACAAAAAGAAAATACATATATATATGGAAACATAATAGTGCCTGCATTGGCTGGCTAGATCATTAATGCCATATTATTGATACAGGTGACTGGCCGGTATACTTACACAACTGAGAAGTGTTCACAGTCCTAACTTCAGCCTCCCATCAGTTTAAGAGTTTCTGTTTTTGCTTCTAAAGGTCACTAGAGTGGTGGGAACATTGTTCCTGGGTGCATGTAATGACAATTGCACTGGAGACAGCCATGGTTAAGCTATAGACTCTGCCTTATACTGAGACTTGGTATAATGCCCAATGTAGCAGCCTAAGTGTATAGCACTTCATGGGAAGTGCCACAAATATCCTGGAGTCCTTAACACCCCATTGTGCTCTAAATTAAGCACTATTTTCTAAACATTCATATTTCAAAAGTCAGGCTAACAAAATATCTAAATCGGTGCCCAATTCAAATCTTATGAGTAAGTGGCTGTGTGTAAAGACACATAGCCTTGCCAACTGTATTTGTACAATTGAAAGCAGATGGATTGCTAGGCAGACATATTGACACTACTTACATCACATAGCACTAATGGTGTGAAACATGGCCTTGAGCTTTGCAATGTGTGATGCTCAGCCTATTGACCTATTGTTCAACAATGGAATGCTTAATGACATGGCTTTTAATCCTTGCTATTTGGATGGTGGCAGAGGATGAATTATGACATATTGTGGTATTGAGGATTGCACAATGTTAAAATATTGTTGTACCAGCTGGGAATCAAACCAATGGGATAAAGTATGCAAAAAAAAAGAGATAGAGAGAGAGAAAGACAGAAAATTAAATAGTACTGCCTCAACAGAACTACCATTTACCATAGAAATTAGAGATATACTTCAGAGTGGCCTGCATGTATGTCATTTTAAATAGACCTGGGAATGTATTCTTCTGTAAAATTCAGTATGAATGTTTGTAAATAGATTTCAGATGGATGCAGCTGAATGAACTGTGTAATAAAGGTAGAGGTATATTACATATATATTGCACAAGACATACCTGTCCTAAACAGTAGAATATGTGATGAGTCCTGATGATTATAACAAATGTATTGTGCCTATCATACATACATAAGAGAATTTTAGATTAAATATCATCACTGTCATGTTTAAGAAATTGGACAGACATTAGCCTGAGGTTATATGGGAAGCCTTAATAATATATGCTAAATATAAATGTTACTTATGCAAGCATTACTGATACATTGCTTGCAAGAAAAATGGTTAACATTATCCTTTTTTACAGACCTAATCAAAACATTATGAGAAATTAGATTCTTACACTTTTTGCAAAGTATCTTTTGGTTGGATTCAAACCCTTAATTAGCTGTGTTTTTTATCTAAATTCAGTGCATTTACATCTTATGTCACAGAGATAGGTATATGACAGGTGCATTTTCTTCACTCAGTGCTGCCAAGAGTGCAGAGGAAAGCACAATATTGCTAGTAGTGTCTGTACTACATAAGGCAGCCTAAACCAAATTATTCACTTTTTGCTTAGTTTGTGAACCGTATTTGCAAGTTTCCAAGTGGAGAGCAAATGCAAATTAAAATAACCAATCTATAAATAAATAAATGGCATATTGTGATTAATTGCAATGTGATCTCTAAACAGAATTTGAATAATGCTTCATTTGCCTTATTTTTGTCAATTCACATCAGATATATCTAGTGCTATGTGATAAGTGGAATTTCTCCACTCTTTACTGTTAAGAGCTCTGAGGAAAGTGCAGCATTGTCAGGTGTGTTTGCACTACATAAGGTAGCCTAAACTAAATTTTTTACTTTTTCCTTAGGAAGTGAACCATATTTGAGTGCTACCAAGTGGAGAGCAAATGCAAATTAAAATTACCCTAAAACAAAACATTACATAATATGAATAATTGCAATGTGATCTCTAAACAGGATTTGAACAATGCTTCATGTGCCTTTCTCTCTATTCACTTCAGTTACATCTTGTACCATAGAATTCAACATCTGTCAGGTGCATTCTCTAGAGTAAGTAACATCCATGTTGCATAGTGCCTCACAATGACACCAGTCATATTTGCTCTACATAAGGCAGCCTAAACTGAAATTTTCATTTTTTTTCCTTAGGCAGTGTGCCATGTTTGCAGACTGCTGAGCACAGAGTCAATGAAAAATGCATTAGAAAATAATACACAATACAGAAAAAAGCTGACAGTAAATTAAATGCAATCAATGGGTATATGTGCAATAACCAGAACAAGAAGTGCACTCAGATTACACATTCATCCTTCTCACAGGTCATTGCAACATCAAAAATGTACTTTGTGGAAGACATTATTAGACTTGTAGTTAATGACAAACAATATGAAAGTGAACACACAACAGTTCACATATTGTTAGCAACAGTGACAAGATATGCCTTTTAAGAAACACAAGGATATTACAAAATGTGATGAAATATGTAGTCAGACTACCCTCTGTAAAATTATTTAAGTAGATTCAAACCATGCATCAGCTATTCCTTTTCTCTAACCTCACTGCACTTACTCCTTGTGCCACACAGACATTTACATTACAAGTATATTTTCTTCACTGAGTACTACCTAGAATATTGACAGCCTCACAGTGCTACTGGGCTGGTTGTGCTACATAAAGCAGCCTAATTTAAACATTTTACTTTTTTCCTTAAGTTGTGAATGTTCATATTATTCTACCAAACAGCATGCAAATGCAGAAGGCAATATTTACCATTAGCATTCAAACAACTTTTTGGGAATAACAATTTAAGTCACATGAAATTAATCTCAGAGTATATCTAGCAATGATCACAGCTCGTACTGCATTGCACTGATACATTTAGCCTTCTCACATCTCCTTCCTACATTAGTACTATCATGTATGTCTCATAATATCAGGACTTTAAGCACTGCCATGGGAATGGAGAAGAGCACAGGAAACAGAAGAACAGCTTTTATTGTTTACCCAGCATATACATAGTGACATAATTTCAAAGGACTTACATGTCTGTCACTTTATTTCAATATTGACCTTACTTGAGTTTCCCACTTCAGCATATTCACACACCAAAATGAGTGTCAAGATTTAGTATGATCTCCCTTAGTAAAATGATCTGTGAACAGGTTTCAAACCCTGCATCACCAGTGCTGTTTCTCTAAGTTCAATACATTTACATATTATGCTACAGAGATGGGAGCGTGACAACCTAGATTTCTTCACTCTTTACTGTCTAGACAGCTGAGAAATGCTCAAGAATGCCAGTTGGCATTGTGCTATTGATGGCAGTCCACATAAAAGTGTTTTTTACCTTGGGCAGTGAAATGCCATTTGATTTTAACTGACCACTGCCCCTCAATGGAGAGCAAGGTGAAATGGCATATAAACAAAAAAGGAAAGGAAATGGTGATGAAATACTTTAAATGTACACTTCATATGTTTAATCACCGTTGTTATCTTGCAACACTCAAACAAGGATAGTAAGAGAAATCATTGAAGAATATTTCCCATATTTGCCATATACAAAGACTTATATTAACAAGGAGTAAACATGTTTAGATATGTAATAATGTGACATTGTACTAAGTCACAGTGAAAGTGCAACCAAAAAAAAGTTATGAAAGTTGTCCTTTCCATTTAGCAGTAAATGTCTGGATGACTGTTACATTGCCAACAGTTTGGATACCCATATACTCACACAATATTAAACAAACACTGCAAACACTGCAGGTATATTGTTTTCTTTCTTTATGGTCCCTCATTCCTTTTTCTATGCTTTCTTCATAGCAATTGTATCCTTATTTTATTGCACATGTTATCTTTAACGATGCTTAAAGTTGTCCCTCGAAGATGAAAAACATTTCTTACTAAGGGGCCATAACAAGGATAATTAAATGCATTTGAATGTTAGGAACATTACATAAGTCAGTAAATGTATTTTCAGACTTTTTGGTAAGTCTCTTCTTCCTGACATACCCTCAATAGGTGTCATCAAGGTCATCAAAGAGAGGAGTCTGTGAAAAGCTGATTCTTCCTGCAGTCAGAATAATCATAGACACCTGCAAGCGATTAGCAAGAAACATTTCTCAATGCTCAACCTTGCATTGCTTACATGTAATTGTGCAGAACTGGAGAGACTGCTTGGATCCAGACAGCTTGATACTGATAAATAAACATAACTTCTGGAGAATTATCTAATTTCTACACTGCTGTACTGCCAAGGTATGTTGTTATTTCTTATATAATGCTTTTAGTTTAACATTAAAAAGAGAATTGCACTGAGTACTGAAAGCATTTTCTTATCTTGATGGTTTTTATTTTCTTTTACTTTCTTTCAGCATAGTCATGTTTGCATTACAAAAGGCATGCTGCAGAATGATACATGACCTATATTTTTAAGGTTGCATTTAAATTATGTTTGCACAGCTTTTGCAGATGAGCATATTTTCAGTGCATTATAGAGTTAAACCTGTGTTTTCTATATTACAGAATTGTTATAGATTGTTGGTGATATTTGAATTTGAAATATTTAGTTATTTTTTTTGGCAGCGGATGAGGAAGGTTGTTTTATAGATATATATATATATATATATATATATATATATATATATATATATATATATATATAAAATGATGTGTTTGTTTTATGTTTCATCCCATACTGGGATATGGCAGCCAAGAAAAACTGGTACCCCATAACACACCATACACTAATGTTACAAAGACATGCATCTGGAGCGTTTCTGCCTAGGCCTCCACTGAAAATTGGCTTGTTCTGAGTTGGACTTTCCCAGTTAATAAATGTAAAATAAATAAATAAATAAAATGTGGAGAATGAGGTCATTATCCAGGCATTACATCTGCATGCTTTTCTGTTAAGGATAGGTCGAGATGATCACTCTGTGTAAAACAGGATATGGCAGCAGCTGTCAGAGGGCATAGGATAACTTACTCCCAGATAAGACACTAGGCAAGTGATATGATAACATCTGCTCAATGTATGGTGGCTGTAGGTGCCCAGGATCAGATAGCTATGGGGGGGGGGCTGTCTCACTACTGAACCGCCACTAACTGAATCAGAGGTGTTCCTATCCACTGTCCAAGATCCAGATAGCTCGGCAGAGGGTTGCCACAGAATCCTTGACAGCAGTGCAAATGTGAATGACAGACCCAGAATGTTTTATATATATATATATATATATATATATATATATATATATATATAAAGAGAGCCTTTTATAACTGTGAGTCAGACAACACAGTCATGGAGAAATAGAGGAGGCTGTTCTGAAGGGTGTGGGGGGGTCAATTGTACTCTATATTTTTGTATGAGATCATTTTTAATCTGAACTCGTGAAGGGGATTGTTCTCTTTTTCTTGCATCATTTTCACTGTGCTACTTATGGGCTTTCATTGCTTTCTCTGCCTCACATTGGGCATTGCAGTGGTGCAGCAGTTAGCACTGTTGCCTCGCAGTAAGAGGTTCTCTGGTTTGATTCTTGGCCGAGTGCTGTCTGTGTGGAGTCTGCGTGTTGTTCATGCGTGTTTCTTCCAGGTGCTCTGGTTTTCTCACACATTTCAAAGGCATGCATCTAGAGGATTTATCTCTGGGCCTTCACAGAAAATAGGCTCTGTCGCAGTCAGAGTTTCCTGGTAAACAAATGTTAAATAAATAAAATAAAGGCATATCTGGATTGCAGGTTGCCTGCAAATGGAAAGTACACATTGGTTTATTGGTATTACTGTCAATAAGGTAGAATCAGGTCCATATAAGATTAAAGATTATTTTGCTTTAGCATCTGTTCAACATATATTTTGTATAAGGACACAAGTGATTCATTTTCTTTTCTTTTTTTTTTTATTTGTTGTGTTTATTGCCTGTTATCACAGGTGATCCTGGGAGTGGCACTATGGAATTCCTACCACTTGATGTCACAGTATCAGTACCCTGCATTTGTTTATTGGTATTACTGTCAATAAGGTAGATTCAGGTCCATATGAGATTAAAATTTGTGTTGCTTTATCATCTGTTAGTTTAACATATATTTTGTATAAGGAAACAACTGATCAGTTTTGTTTTCTGTTTTTGTATTTGTTGTGTCTCTTGGCTGTTATCATAGTTGACCCTGGGAGTGTCACTGCAGAATTCCTACCACTTGATATCAGAGTATCGGTAGCCTCTAATTCTGATGGTAGAGATGAAGAGGCACAGTCTGGGGGTGCAAAGCTTCAGTCTGATACTGAGGTTGTAGCTCCTGCAAAACCCTGCCAATATTTCAGACACAGTTACTATGCCTAAGCCAGAGACCTCTGACATAGGAGATGTTGAGGGTGACACTACTGATCAGGCTAGTGTGGCTACTCTGGTTGTAGATCTGGTTGCTTCTCCAAACAGCCATCATGAGGAAAATGTTTCTGCACACAAGGGTTAGTTGATAAGTTTGGAGGGGGCCTGCTGTACCCCCTCCTCCTGACACTGGTGTATCATTAGGTGCCACCAGATGTATATGTAGGGCTGTTGTGGAGGCACATGCATGTTCCACCAGGGTCTCAGAAGAGATAGCATAATTACTAAACATTGTGCATTCTGATGTGACTCCCTGAACCATTGGGCAGGATTAATGACAAACTGGATCGGGCAGTCTCAGTGATGGAACACTTGTGGGGGGAGGGTGGGCATCAATCTGGCCATTGAGCTACAATATTTTCTGGCATTAGCAGACATGGTTGTGCAAGATCCTGTTATGGAATTGACACTGCATCAATTGTTCCATCAATTATTGCACTGTCCACATTCAGATATGGTAGGTCCTGGTCCTGGAGGTACTCATGAGGAGAGACCATCCATCAGACATCAATCACATTCAGGTAGCACCCTGAATTCTAGCCTGGGCTGTGGAAGTAGTAGTGTATCTCCTGGCAGAGGTGGTTCTCATCACTGGAGGCAATGATGTGTGTTATTAGCCACTTTACCATGCATGGCTCACACCTGTCTGAGATGCCAAGATGTACTGCTAGCACAGTACTTGATTGTGTTCATGCAGGCATGCACCCATATTCAAAAAATAAAATTCACTTGCTCATACCATCTCACAAGCAGGAAAACTATGTAAGCAGTACTGTTGAGTACTACATATTCCTTGTTACTGGCCTTTAACACTGTATTCTCTGAGAGATGCATGTGTTACTACTTGACTTTCACCTTTTTGGTGCCAGCCTTTGCACTCCTTCTACCTCCAACCTTTGCAAATTATAATGACTATGCCCTGCCCTTTGCACATATCTTTGTGACTTAGGGTTGCATATATGTCTGACACACACAGCAGACAGTTAATGCTTACTTATTCACATGCTTGCACTTATCAATATGTATTTCAGAAGAAAAGTTGATTTCTTGTTCCTACTCATTTGTGAATAATTGCTTCTATAATTATTGAACCGCATAGCATTTCAGTTAGTATTGTCATCGCAGCAGTGGAAGCATTAAGCATTTCAGTCATTCTTCTTGGTATAGTCATGCAAATTTGAGCATAATTGACCTGCTCCATGTTTTATAGAAGGTGGCTACTGGAAGCGCTTAATGCACACTATTATTTCTAATACATATCTGTATATTGCAAAAGTCTAACAGTGGAGATATTACTGATAGAAGTGTCCACATCAGACAAGTCCTCTGCGTAGGGGCATATACATATACATATTCTCATATGAGAGTAACCAGTTATATATCTTTTTTTTTTCTTTACCAGCTCCACACTTGCCTTATCATTCCTGCAGGTAAAAATTGCATCGGGTTGTTCCTGTCTGATGCTATGAGAACACAGCCATTACATGATTAAGTAAAGGATATAGAGTCTGACTGTCATCAGTTTTTCCTATTTGTATGTGCGTGCAGTCATAGGCTTTGACCTAGGAAGTGACTGCATGTGCTAGCCTTTGCCTCTTAGCCAGAGCCAGGGCATATCATGCACACCTCCATCTGTCTATACCATCTGCAGCTGTCGTTTCTCTCTCAGTCTCCTCGTCTGTACTTGCTGTTGCTGCTGCTGCTGGCCCTGAATGTAGCCCTTAAAACTGTGGTCCTGCCCCTTGCTGTCCTTGTTGAAGCTGTTTCCTGAGAATTATATTGTGTAACATGGCACAGACTGTCAGGATTTTGACAGAGATGCCTTGGTCATACTATAGTGCACCTCCTGATGTGTCTAAACACCAGAACGTTGATTTAACTTATTCTCTCCAGAACAGCTTTCTTGAGTGTGTTCCTTTAATTCCCAGAGGGTGTGGCTTCAGCCTATAAAAAATGAAGTTATTACCTTACCGTTCTAACAACTACTCATTGACAGAGTTCAAATATCAATACACTTGTGTTTGCCATCATGTATGCTTCAAGATAAAATATGCTGATACCTTGTATGTAGCATGGTTTTGGAATTATTAATGCAAATATAAACAAGCAATATTAGATGCCTAGAAGTGCAGTAGGAGATAACTGCAGACATGTCTGGAGGTGCACTTGGCTGTAATGAGTTTTAAGCAACCCGATGACATGTCCTGTGAGATTCCTAGTTTGAGATTGGGCCTCATTGTATCCTTTCTCAGTGGTTTTGTGTGAGTTTCTCATGGGTGTCCTGAGACAGGACTCCAGTGGATAACCTGCATCCTCCAATAGATGCCCTTGAGGAATATCACCCATAGCAAACCAGGTGTACAGCTCACAACTGTGCTATATGTGTGAGTCATGGAAACTCCTTGGGTTATCTGCACAGACATTGTATATGATCCCTTGGGCACTACAGACAATCTGCAATTTATAGAGTGAGTCCTTTTCTGCTGATGTACCTCCTTCCCTGCTTACCAGGTAGGGCTTTTATTTCTGTCTGTGTACAATCTATAGCCCCAACACTTGAGAAAAGTATGCTACTGCATATAATTCTTGCAGGGTTCCTACTCTCTTCTGTGGGGTGAATGGAAAGCAGATGCAATCATTTAAAAACTGATGTAATGTTCTTGAGCTTGAGGCCTGTGGCACCCCAAATATATGATATATGGCTCTCTAGAATGTACCAGTAGTAGAATACATAATGCTAAAGATTCCTTTGTTTCCACTTGGATAGGTTCTCCATGATTTCCCTGGGGACTGAGGTGGGGGCTGCAGGAGCTGCACATTTTTTCCAGAGTTTCCCTGTCTACTCTGTATCTCTGAGCAATTACTGTGTCATGCAGTCCATGATAAGTGAAACAGGGCCTAAACAACCTTCTTCTTCTTTTTGCCCAAGGTCTGGCAGCAGCAGCAGCAGCTCCCTGATTTAAAGCCTGTTCCACATACAACATACAAATAACAGCAGCAATTCCTAACTTGCGTTCTAACATAATCATGCTGTATTCTAAAGAGTTTTGTTGTACAGGACAAAAGGATACACTGTGTGCACATGGTTAGTTTCCAGCTGGGTGACAAAGTGTGCACTTCTAAACTAGATGACTCTGTGAAATGTTACTTCACATTATTTGCTGTTATAGGTTGCACATGTTCCAGGTACAGAATCATGGGAAATGGCTGGATGGTACACATATACATTGCAGATAATATCAGGTTCACACTGCACACCACCTGGCAGCTGATAGAGTGGAAGTGTATATGGCTGATATACTGAATGTTGTGTAGAGCAGATGGGGCCTTGTTAGCAATACGAATACAAACAGTGGCCCTCAAGACCATGGAGAAGTAGGCTATGTCATGATGTGTCTGCATTGCGTTGGCTCTCTCCTCTGCTAGCTACAGAAACTAAATGCATCCCTTCCACATTTTGCAGCATCACATCAAGGAATGGTACAGGATTTTCATGACCAATTTCTTTAGAAAACCTAATATGTCCTCTGTTGAAGTCTTGAAATATGGTTAATGCTACATAAATCTTCATGTCCACTATGACAAGCAGTCCATGTATCCCCTTGTATTACATATAAGCATGGCAATAATTGATTTTTAAGTAAAATGCAGTTTTTGTTTTGAAAATGAATCTTAAATGAACATTTTGATTAATTTTAAGAAAAAAAGGATTTTCAACTTTGAAATAGTGTTCGTTTTTGGCATTTCATTAAAGAGGAGAAGAAAATAGTGGCTTCATGTCAGAAATGTTACTGTGCGTGTAACAGACATTATTAAACAGTCATGGATGATAGATTAAATACCTGATGCATTACAAATGCAGCTTTTCTTATGAGTGGACAGTACTGAATGCAGTGAGGATCAGAAGCCTCAAACTGCATTTGCAGAAAAAAATGGTCAAAAAGCTCTTTATATATATATATTTTTGCAGGTGGCAAATCTCACTGCATCTCCTGATGTGGGGGGGGGGGGGCAAGCCCCCACACTTCCCAAATTTATATATATATGAATTTCATGATCCTACCAACCAGAGGAAGGGGGGAATTCCCCTGAAGAGGGTATCACTGCCAGCACAACTCACCAAAAGTGATTTCCTATGGAGAAACATTGCTCGTCAATGGGCTGAACCTTAGACAACTAAAATTTGTGAGTTCAATCTTCATCAACTGGTACAGTAACCACAAATACATACATGCATACCTGAAAAAAAGAAGTAAGCTACTAACTAACTAACTAACTAACTAACTAACTAACTAACTGAAGAGTTTGGATAAGATGGTATTAATTTATTAAATGTCCCTTCCCTGTGCCGGCTGTGGTCTGTTTTACTGTGCTCAAGTTTATCTGGCATAATCTTCACTGTCCATAGACTATTGTGTTCCAGGGTGTTGTGACATGATTATCACCAATTGTCTGAAAGCAACTGTGAAGACTGAAAAGGAGTAGTAACTGGATTCAGTAACTTGTGATACTTATGCTGTCTTCAAAGTCAGAAGTTAAGAATATGAGGCAAATGTAAAAGAGGTTAACAGAATTTAGTACCACTTGAATTTTATTTGGGTTTTTTTTGTTGTTTTTTATGGGGTTGCACCTATCTGAGGTGGGGTGATGGTTCTATTGCTAGCAGTGGAGAAGGGGACTACACTCAAGCCAGCCTTTTAGACTACGTTGCCATTGTTTGCTTTAGATTGTGGTCTATTGTCCTAAGGCTCAGTGTCTGTTATTCTAAAAGTGTATTAGTTCTGGTTAACGCATTTGGGCTTCAGGCCAGTTATTTGACATTAAGAAGGTTTGTGGTCTGCACCCTTGTGGGAGGAGAGGCTGGACTCTGCCCTTCTGAGCTGGGAATTTCTGGTTAAAGGCTTATTGTGCCTGCATATTTTAACTGTTTCTTACTAAAATTGGTGTGCCTTGTTTGCTGTAGCATAGACTAGATCCAGGCCTGCTGAATCTAGCTTTGTTTGTATAACTTTGAGCACTAATCCAGGCCTTCTTAAAAGTATTCAATTGTATTTATTACTGCTTGGTGGTAACCTGATTAAATTGTTGCAATCATTCAAAGCCTTTTGGTTTAAGCACTTGGGATTCAGACCAGGTGTTTTATATTAAGAAGGTTTGTGGTCTGCACTGTTGTGGCAGGACAGGTAGCTTACATCCTTCTAAGTTGGGAACTGCTGATTGAAGGCTCAGTGTCTGTTATTCTAAAAGTGTATTAGTTCTGGTTTAAGTACTTGGGCTTCAGGCCAGTCATTTTACATTAAGAAGGTTTGTGGTCTGCACTCTTGTGGGAGGAGAGGCTGGACTCTGCCCTTCTGAGCTGGGAATTTCTGGTTAGAGGCTTATAGTGCCTGCATATTCAAACTGTTTCTTATTGAAATTGGTGTGCCTTGTTTGCTGTCACATAAACTAGATTCAGACCTGCTGAACCTAGCTTTGTTTGTATAACTTGAGCACTAATCCAGGCCTTCTTTTTTGGAGAAGGTTTCCCCTGCACCCCAGTGGCAGGAGTGTGCAGTTAGATCTTGAGTGATTGAAGACTACAGGAACAGGGCTCAGTTTTGAGATTTTTTACTGATTAATTGAATAATTTGTTTAAAAGCCTTTTCTGATTGCTTGTAGTCAACTAAAGCTGTTTTAAGTGTATTTTTTACTGTTTGTAGTTGTTTAAAGCTGTTTTAAGTGTATTTTTTACTGTTTTTGCCTTATCTTTTCAAAATATTTTTTTCCTTGTTTGCCACCTTTCTAAGCTAGTATAGTCCAGTTTTCAGGCTAGTGCTGAATTCAGGGCTGTGTTACAAGTTTCTGAGTTGCCCATACATTTCTTGGATAGAAGGAGGTTTCTCTGTTCACCTGTGAGAGAGGGAGCTTTGAGCAGCCATCTGTCCCTGGAAGAGCGGTTCCAGCCCAGAAGTTAGCAGTTTATAGGCCATGTTGGGCTAATTTCTATCTCTTTCATTTCCCTGCTGTAAAAACTGTGTTTGCACGGTTTTGCACTTCCAGGCAGTGCTGGTTAGCTAGGGCTAAATTATTTCAGGCTCTACCATATCTCTTCTTCAAATTTTCCCTTGAAAGTAGTCTAACTCTCAACCTAAGCACTTAAAACGCATCCTACAGTCCAGCACTTGCTCAGACCTAATAGCAAGCACTAATATACCCCAGCACTTGATTACCCAGCAGGGCAAGGCTCATTATTCACTCCTCACCAACCCAGCAACTAAGCAGCTCACCCTACTATTCAGGCATGACCAAAGGGCACTTTCAGGTACACTCTCCAGTCCAGCTGGTGAATCTGGGTATCCTGAGGCAATGTTACAACTGCCTCATGTACACAGACAACCCTGTCATCCTACCACAAAACATTAACATATGCGAGAAATGCAATTATATAGCTAAACTGGAGGCTAAGCTCTCTCCACCCAAGACTGGAACAGGCAGTCATGAGGAGAAGGTTAACACTTGCACCATACCTCCAGCCTCACATAGACTTACTAAACCAGCACTGGCAAAAAATACACATAAATACACTAAATTATACTCGGAGGCTCTAAATAAAAACCTGCAAAAGCATCAGTGACCTCCAAAGCAGACACCCAAAAAACTTGCACCTCCCATCACAAACCAGACAACACATAAAACACAAAATCAGTGTGCTGCACAATCACAGCCCTTAAGGCAAAATAACATACCTAACACACTAGTAATAGGTGACTCTGTAGTCAGGCCCACTGACATCCCACTCACAAGGCTGGACAAGGAGAAGGTTACTGTTAGCTGCCTGTCGGGAGCCAGAATCAGCCACATAAAGCACTCAGGTCACTCCAGAACAAGTACAAATATGACTCTGTCATTGTTTATGGTGGTGTAAATGACCTGAGATGTACCTCCCTGGACTACATGAAAAGAGATATGGAAGAGCTCTCTGCCCAGGTAGGTATGACCCTAAACCTGAGTAGCATCCTGCCCTCACAAAGAATGATACGGCAGTATAAAGAAAAAAATTATCAATTTCAACAATTGGCTAAGCTTCTGATGTCATTCAAAGGGGATCCTGTGTCTGTCAGCCTGGGACAACATGCTCGACAAGCCTCATTGCTTCACAAAAGACGTCTTGCACCCCTAGGCTTTCGAATGCTGGCCAAGGCTCTTGCTGCCCCCATAGTGCCTTTTTTAGGCAAGGCTCAAAAGTCAAATCCACCTCCATAAACAGCACAAATAAAAAATGAGGGTTATGCTACTTAACACCAGGAGTTTAAATCTTAAAATGCACGCACTTGAAGCACTCCTCAGTAGGGAGAACGTCGACATCTGTGCAGTAACTGAAACCTGGTTCAAGGCTCCACAGAGCACCCCCACACTACCAGGCTACAACTCATACCACACATTTCGGCCACAGAACATGAACCAAAACACAAAAGGAGGGGGTGTATCCATATTCATCAAGGATACCTACACCTCCAGGTTAGTGGCGTAGCATGATACCTCTAAGATCATCCATGTGCAACTAACATTGGGTAAATCTGCAGTGCAAATTGTGGCCTACTACAGATCACCCTCCATGACCCAGGACCACCACTCTGCCTTTCTGGAGACACTGAAAACATGAAGGTCCTACCGAACACCCTGATATTGGGCGATTTCAATTACCCTACCGTTAACTGGGAAAACTACTCAATTACAAACTCCCAGGTCCAGCGCTTCCTGGAATTTATCAACTCAAATGCCCTGGATATGCTGGTAAACTCCCCTACCAGAGGTGAAAACATATTGGACCTAGTCATCACCAACTTGGGCGACAGGTGTTCCGCACCAGAGGTCAGCCCATCACTGGTTAGATCATTCCATAAACTAATCACTCTGGATGTCCACACCACACCACCACCCCCAACCAAGGAAACCACAGTGAAAAACTTTTCTATAGCAAACTTCACCTTACTTAAGACAGAGGTGGTAAGTTTCACAGCCCCCACACTAAAGGATAACAGTGTCCAAGATGCAGAAACCTTTACAAATGCACTCTATGAGCACCTACAAGGATGCATGGATCATGCCATCCCTAGCAAAACCAAGACTCACTCCCTTAAGAGAGGGAAACCATTCTGGTGGATCCCGGCCATAAACAAGCTATACAATAGAAGGAGGAAACTAGTTCAGAAAAAAAGCAAATCCCAAGAAGGAAAGACATCCCTGATCAGTATCAGTAAGAAACTAAGGTCCCTCATAAAATCATCCAAGGCTAACTTCGAAAGAAAACTAGCCAAGGATTCAAAGGATAACCACAAAGCCTTCTTTAGCTATGTCAAGAATCTAAGTGGCAACTCACAGATATGCTCTGAGCTAGTGCAAAATAGCACAAAATATACTGAACCTACTGATATTGCCAACATCCAGGCAGATAGATTCAGTGAAAACTTCACCCCCTTCTCACCCCCAAAAGGGCCCACAACAATACCGGAAAAGTGTAATGTCCTGGAAATCACTGATGCACAGGTGAAAACAGTTCTTTCAAAAGCCAAAAGCACAGTGTCAGTGGGGCCAAATGGTGTCCCAAGCTGCATCTTGCATGAACAGAATGAACTAACCCCTCACCTAAACACACTGTTCAACCTCAGCCTCTCCACAGGCTATGTGCCCATAGAATGGCACACAGCAATGGTTATTCTGATTCACAAAGGAGGGGCCACAACTGACCCTGGTAACTATCGCCCCATAAGCCTGACTAGCCTGGTCTGCAAGGCTATGGAGCGCATCATCATGGAACCCATTAACAAAGACATTGGAAACTTCCAAACACTTGACCCGACCCAGTTCGTCTTTGTTAAGGGCAGATAATGCCTACTAAACTTGGTTGACTTCTTTGAGTCAGTCACCAAAACCATAGATGAAGGGAAGGTGGTTCACACAGCTTACCTTGACCTCGCCAAGGCTTTTGACACCATTCCTCATTCGGGAATTATAGAAAAACTCACCAGCCTGAACATAAACACCTACGTCACAAGATGGGTTGCCAACTAGCTTACAGACAGAACTCACATGGTAAGAATAGTGAGCTCCAGGTCCGACTCTAAATCAGTCACAAGTGGTGTCCCACAAGACTCAGTCCTGGGACCCATACTGTTCAACATATACTTCTCAGAAGTACAGGCAAACACAAGAGGACTATGGCTAGGCAAGTTCACTGATGACTGCAAACTGGGAGCCATAATTGACTCTCTGGCTGTCACAGACATTCTCCAAAAGGGCCTTACTGAGATGGACACCTGGTGTCCAAGACATGGTCTCAAGCTAAATGCCAAAAAATGTATAGTCATCCCATTTGTGAAAAACAAAACACCCATGAATTACCATATAGGTGGCAGCCCCCTTAATACAGAAGAAGTAATAAGAGATCTGGGGACCCAGGTAGATAGTAATCTCTCCTTTGACAATCATATTGCCAAAGTAGTTAGGAAATCCTTCTATGTAGCCCATCTAATTACTAAAGTGTTTGCATCTAGAAAAAAAAGGGTTATAGTGCACTTCTACTCGTCACTCATCAGACCCATCATAGAGTACAATGCTCCATTTGGGATGTACCTCACAAGACACTTCCAATAGCTGGAAAGACCAAAAAAGTATCTCACCAAGAGGATACTGGCCTCAAACATATGTCCTATGCAGCCCAGCTGGAAAAACTCTGGCTGTACTTAGTGGCATATCGCTTACTCGGAGGTGATCTCTGCCTGAATTACAAAGCCATGTCCAACTCAGAATTGATGGACATGCTCCAAATAAAGAAATCCAAGTCACTGCGAACCACTCGCTCTAGTGAGCTAAACCTCGCCACAACAATAAACAGAACATGCTGGAGGGATAGATTCCTGTCACAGAGACTCCCCATGCTTTGGAACAAAATTCCTAACTACATTAGGCAGAGCACCTCACTTACACTCTTCAAGAGAAACCTTGACGAGTGGATGGGTAACAGAAAATACATCCCTGGGATCACTTCATTGGCTCTTCTTGACAGCAGCTCAGTTAATTAATTAATGGGGCGGCAAAAGCTGACACACTCTGGCTAGGCTTATAAATGCCCTCGGGCCGATAGCCTAGCACCTACCTATGAATCTATAATCTCCAGTGGCCTCCTTAAGTGGCTGGACATTCTACATACACATTAAAAAAGTGATCTGTAATCTCTTCTGTGTCTTTGCTGCTGGCTGACTATGGAGTTTGTTTAAACTATAGTTTTAGCAGCCAAGAAAAACACCTTCCAGACAGAACAAAGAAGGGTTAGCTAGCATGTGTGACTGTAGGTTTTTGAGATTTAGACAGTATAATAAGAAAGCAGATCTGAGACTGCTGTTGTCAAGCCAGAGACTGCTTCAAACTGAACATGCTGGGTGTGAAATGAAGCTACAGAAACAGCAACAGCTCACAATTTGTATGTCTAGTGAGCATGTCTTTCATAATTTGACCAAAGGTTTAGCTTAGTTTACAGTTGCAGTGGTACTGTTTATTATTATTTAGTACAGATGTCAGTGTTGCTCACACTTGAAGATGATTGCTTTTACCATTAATGTACCTTTTTCCAGAACTTTGCATTTGTATTTAATCAGAAAATTACAAGGGCATAAGAATGCTAATCAGAAACTGTGTTGTTGGTTTATTTTCAAATTTGTGGCATTGTGCAGCTAAGCCGTTTCATATCTATATACTGTGGTAATGCATACTCTAGTCAACAGTTTCCCATCTGCTTTGTTAATGCAGTATAAATTCATCTTCAATTATTATTAGAACAGACTATGTATATAGCAGTATAAGGAGGCAGACATTTAACACTATGAGAAAGAAAGACAACAATGACCTGTTGATTTGGTTTAACAGGTATTACTGGGTTTAACTTAGCAAACAGCTTAAACCAGAACAATACTTCAGTGAATTATTAAGCAACCCATTTGTGCAGAATCAGATTTATCAGGTTAATATACTGCAGTGAGTTTTATTTTCAATGCTGTGAATTTCTGAATTGAGTCATACTATTAAGATATGCATTGGAATATGAAAAGAAGAACAGTAGCACATGCAGTTAAGTCCCCCTGGATTTACTAAACTTTCGTGCAGGACTAGCTTAGTCCTGCACAGAAGCACCAGTTCAGGAGCAGGATGGCAATGCACCATGCATATTAAGAAGAGGCACCTGCCTGAGCCCCTAGGCTTAAACAGATCGTTTACGAGTGCAGGGGGAGTGTCTGAGAGCAGAGCTCTCAGAATAAACATGCTCCTGCATTGTAGAACAGCAGAAACTGGTAAGAAATGAGTGAGATCACTCATAGGTGTCCGCATATCCCCACCAACAGTCCCCCAAGTGTACAACAGCAGCAGTACATACAAATTAAATGAAGAAACCCATGTATTTATATTGTTTAAAAAATCCGAGTACAGTTAATCGTAGGTGCGTGGGTGTGCACATCTCTTAGCTTCGGTTAAAGCAGCTTAAAAGGCTGAAGAGGATAACAAGGAAGATATATGCAAATGAAACAGCACAGCAATAGTGTAGTAGGCAGAGCATTCACCTAACGAGCAGACATTCCCAGTTTGAGTCCCCCTGCAGCGCAGTCTATTTTACATGGCAAAGCACATTATAACCAATATTTTTGTTGCAATACCCACTAAACAACACATATTTATGAACTGGAGTACTGCAGTAAATGCACATGTCAAGTATCAGTGTCATAATGAATAAGGCACTAGTAAACAAGTTTAAGCACAAATAAGCAGTAGTAAGCATATGTAAGCACTAGTAAGTGTGTTTAAGTGCGTTTGCACGCGGGTAAGCACTGCCTACACAGATTAAGCAATGTGGAAGCTAAATGTGTATAAGAAACTGTAACTAGAAGTTAGAAGTGCTTACCACCACGCAAACACACACACACCCGCTTACAACTGCTTTAAAGTGCCTTAACCACTCTGTATCCAATGGCCTGTGTTCTGCCCAACAACAAAATAAACAGCCTCTGCAAGGCTCAAACCCAAGACCCTGTGCACTATAGTCACAGTAGTTAACCACTAAGCCAACATAGCAGTACATAAGTTTGAGGTTTCAACAAACAAATCCTCACCATAGGAAAATCAAACTGAACATGTGAAAGGAATCTGTGTACAGTGTGATGTTGTATAACCTGCTACGTAACATAAATATGTGAACTGGAGTACTGCAGTAAGGCCAGATGTGAGGTGTTATAGTAATAAAGTATTGAAGTCCCAGGTCCCCATACAGTGAACGTACACATGAATCACAGATACCAGACACAGATATAACATGTAACAAATAATAAATCAATGCCAAAAGGAAAATATAATGCTAATTAAATATTAAGCGATACTAAGCATTGCACAGCTCAGCTTAGTTGGTGTAAGCAATGTGTAGGCTGGCTAACTCAATCTGCCCAGTGGTATACCCCTTTAAGCAATGCCAACATTAGGTAAGCAGGTGTGCCCATAGCTTAACCTTTTCAAAACTGTCCAATCACAGGAAAGTGTGGGAAATTGGGCACATTTAAAGCCCACAGGCATGAATACTTCCCATAACTGGTTGCACCTCCCTACTGTAGGCAGAATGGCTGGAGTTGGGGAAGGCACTCGATATAGAGTGCAGTGCTGGGGCACTCAGCAGTTCAGATTCATGTTATGGCTCCTGGTAAAACACCATGAGCAGAGACTACTGCAGGGCCAGTACCAGGGCTTTCAGTATAAAGTGGAGGCCTGGGACAGTCTCGCCCATGACCTCACCAGTGCCACTGGTATCCCACCATGCTGACCTGAAGTGGTGGAGGAGGATCTCTTGGAGCAGTGGATCCAAGAATCAAGGCAGATGGCCAATGCCCCAGCACTAAGCAAAGGCTGTGTCGCGAGGCAGGTTAGTAATAATCTTTGATGTACTGTCATAAATAAATATAATTGTTCTAGAAAGTGTTGTACCAGTATAAAAATGTATTGTGTATGGGATGTACTGAATAAACTAGACAATATGGCAGGAATACTGTCATATAGGTTGTGTGTAAATAAAGGTGTAATATCTTGTGAATAAAAGTATAACTCCTGCAGTGCTTGTGTACCTTCTGCTTTCATATGTTGTTGTAGTGTTGCATTCTATAAATAGTACTGTTGTATTAAGCAGTGTTACCCACACTGTTGAACAAAGATAAAATGTGTAGGAAGTTCATTATAACAATGTTGGAAGTCGCAAGAGGTCAGTCATATTGTACAACTGAAGAGAAAAAAACTAAAAGTGGAAGGCAGTAAAGGTCCGTGTTCCAAAATAAGTTGCAAACCAAGTAAAAATGTTCCACAGACCACCAGGCTAAAAACGTGTGTTTATTTATTAAAAAAGATGTTAGCACTTTCAGGTATAAAACCCTTCTTCAGACATAAAGTATTCACCAATTCTTAGTACATTTATACAAAGTTACACCAATCACAATGCAGAATCAATAAAACAATTAATTAAGATCAAAAACAATTATTTTAAAACATATGGTCTACGCCTACTCAAAATGGGTTTTAAATGCACCATAGCATTCAAACCTGGGTGCCTGTTGGCACCTACTTCAATGATCCATCTAGTCTCACAGTATTCTGTGTAGCTTGTTAAATTACCTTTTCTTCCATCCCCATTAACCTGCTGTAACACTAAAAAAGAAAATTGATGTCCTAAATGCTTATCTATATGTAGGGAAAGTGCATGTTTCTTGTCCTTTAATCTAACAGCTGACAAGTGTCTTAAAATTCTATCTTTGAATCTACAATTTGTCTTCCCTACATAAAATGAGGGACAGTTATCACAGATAGCTAGATATACAATATTAGTAGTTAAACAAGTAGCCCTAACTGTAAAGGTATATTCCCTGCTTGTTGTTGGATAAACAAATTTGAAACTCTTATTAATGAATCTACAAGCCTTACAACGCTGACATGGAAACGTTCCCATCTTATTATTATGAATGGAATCATTCACTTTAGTCTGTTTGTCACAGATCAATTGTTTTAAGTTCTTATTCTTCTTAAAGACAAAATCTGGGTATTCACTCACTATGTCCTTTAATGTATCGTCAGTCTGTAGAATTTTCCAATTACTTCTAATTACATTTTGTACCCATCTAATATCACTAAGATAGGATTTTATGACACTTGTCAGCTGTTAGATTAAAGGACAAGAAAAATTCACTTTTCCTACATATAGATAAGAATTTAGGACATCAATTTTCTTTTTTAGTGTTACAGCAGGTTAATGGGGATGGTAGAAAAGGTAATTTAACAAGCTACACAGAATACTGTGAGACTAGATGTATCATTGAATTAGGTGCCAATAGGCACCCAGGTTCGAATGCTATGGTGCCTTTAAAACCCATTTTGAGTAGGCGTAGACCATATGTTTTAAAATAATTGTTTTTGATCTTAATTAATTGTTTTATTGATTCTGCATTGTGATTGGTGTAACTTTTTATAAATGTACTAAGAATTGGTGAATACTTTATGTCTAAAGAAGGGTTTTATACCAGAAAGCGCTAACATCTTTTTTAATAAATATACACACGTTTTTAGCCTGGTGGTCTGTGGAACATATTGTACCATTGAGTGAGACATAAACAGAAAACATTGGAATGCTTCACACTAATTCCCTGATAGCGCAGTGTACTGTGATGTCTACTGTAATATTTTTGCCACACACAGCAGGGGGTTGAATCCCGGGAGTGGCAGTACATTGTATGCATAATCATACCCCACAACTGTACAGAATTTGTGAGAATGTTCAGATAGAAAGCTGTATGCATAATTAGACCCAACAAATGTACAGAATTTGCTAGAATGTTCAGATAGTAAGCTGTAAGCATAATCATAACCATCAACTGTACAGACTGTGGCAGAATGTTCAGGTAGTAAGCTGTATGCATAGTCATACCCCCAACTGTTCTGATCTGTCCAGCATGTCCAGATAAATGGCCCAGATCTGCTGCCCTGTAACCTGTTCCCTGACATATCAGTGTGATGATCCAAGAAATGTAGGCAGTTTTTACTGACATATAACTGATAGTCAGACCTGTACATAGTCAGAGAATGTACATGAAAACAAACCTGTCATTGTAGCATCTCACCCAAAGTCTATGACAGCTATTCTCAAAATATGTCAGATTAACACCTGCATCCTGTCAAGCCATGACCATTGTGTGTGCAATAACAAATTGTTAGGTATGTGTATAACATCAACATGGAATCTGGGAGTATGTTCAGAATTTGTCAGGTAGTGTTAACAAAGATTTTCTCCACAGCTATACCAAGTAAGAGGTGTAGACTGTAGGTACAACACAGCTCACTTATATACTTGTCTACAAGCATGGAATCTGGGAGTATGTGTAGAAATTGTCAGGTAGTGTTAACAGTGATTTTCTCAACAGCTATAACAGGTAAGAGGTGTATACTATACCTAAGACACAGTCCACATAGATACTAATCTACAAACACACCATAGTACAAAGTAAGGACATTGGGCAGTGTAATAATACATGTAAGGGACAGATCACTGAAGTGACTAAGAAAGTTGTGAATACTACAGAGATATATTACTTGTTAATGGACCTCTCTCTCTCACCCTCACCATATATTTATTTATTTATTTATTTATTATTTATTTATTCCAGTTTGGTGACTGGGGAAGTCCACTGGGCTCAAGAGCCCATTTTCAGTGGAGGCCTGGGGAGAAAAGCTCCACAATACAAAGTTACATTACATAGAGAATTACAAGTAAAATATTTGCATTGCAATCAACAGGTAGTATAACAATCAACAGGTAGTATTACAGTCAAAACAGATATCATTCAGTAAAGACAGCAAACCTATTAAAAAGTTTTCAAGAGAAAGACAGGCATACAGCATGATGGCTGGATGTTAATGTTTAGTTACATTCATAATCCAAGTATATCAGAGAAATTAGGAAGGTATGAAGGTTAGCCAGAAGAGAAGGAGGAGCAGAGCTTGGGAGGTATGAGTTGAAGAATGCAATTACATTTCCTGTGAAGAAACAGGTAAGAATGAAGTTGTGTTTTGAAGGTGTGTGGATTGTCACAGGTCCTCAGAGTAGAGAGCAGGGCATTCCATTTTTTTGGCTAGGGAAAAGGAGAGTAGAAGCTGACCAGCTGGGCGCTTGGATTTTTGGATGATTATAAGGTTTTGGTGAGTAAATCTAAGGGGTCTAAGGAGGATATATGGTTGTAGGATATTAGATAGTGCAGGGCAGCTAGCAGGTTGGAATAATAAGCACACTTGGGTGGCGCAGTAGTGCAGCGGTTAATGCTGTTGCCTCACAGCAAGAGGTTCTCCGGTTCGATTCTCAGCTGGGGTGCCTCCTGTGTGGAGTTTGCATGTTCTCCCTGCGTTCGCGTGGGTTCCCACCGGGTACTCCGGTTTCCTCCCACATTCTAAAAACATGCTTCTGGAGCATTTCTCCCGGGCCTCTGCTGAAAACAGTATCTGTGGAACCTAGTTGGACTTTCACGGTCAACAAATGTTAAATAAATAAATTTAAAAAATTAATAATTTGTGGGCTGTGATGATTTGGAGGAAGTCAAGTTGATTAGGGAGTTTAGGGAGTTCAAGCCAATTTAAAGAGTGTAGGGAGGTGCAGTGATGGGAGGAGGATTTTGCCTTGGTAGCGAATCTGGAGATTTTGTTGTAGCACACTTCCAGTTTGAAGGTGAATGTGGAAGACAGATTGGTAAGCAGAGGAGCGCCATACACAAGAGAGGGTAGGAAATAGTGGCCAAAGTTTGTCTGGTTGAATGAGTGAGGAAGTGGTTGTTTTTGTAGAGTAGACCAAGTTTTATGTGGGTTTTCTTGATGTTAAGTTGGAAGTGAGTATTGAATTTTAAGTATTCGTCGATGGTGACCCCCAGGAGTTTGGCAGAGGGAACGACTTTGATAATGGAATTGTTAAGGCTGGTAATTTGAAGTGAGTTTTTATCAATGGGAGTGAATTTTGAGGGAGTGAATAGAAGAATCTTAGTTTTGTTAGCGTTTAGTGAGAGGTGGTTTTGGTACATCCAGTTTTCAGTAGTTGAGAAGGCAGTTTGAGTTAGAGACTGAAGATCAGATAGGTTAGAGGCACAGCAGATCAAAGTGGAATCATCTGCGTATTGGACAAATTTGGTATTGGGTATGGCTTTGTAGAAATTGTTAATAAAGATGTTAAATAGCAAAGGGCCTAGTATGGAACCTTGAGGTACTCCTGTAGGGGTGGGGAGGAAAATGGAGGAGGCCTGGCTCCATTTGACAGCTTGGGACCTGTCAGAAAGATAGCTGGAGAACCAGGAAAGAGTTTTTTGGGAGATGTAGAGATTTGATAGATGATTTAATAGATGGGTGTGGGAGATGGTATCGAAAGCTTTAGATAAGTCTAGTAGAACAGCTGAAACTGTTACCAGAGTCTCGTGCTATATTGACAGACTGTAAGAAGGATAGAAGGGCTGCGTTGATACTGTGTCCAGGGCAGAAGCTGTGCTGGGTAGGAGAGTGTAGCTGGTGTTCAGTAAGGAATGGCTTGAGCTGCAGGTGTATGCATTTTTCAAGAAGTTTAGAGATTGGTGAGAGGATGGCTATAGGGTGGAAATTGGAAACATTACAGCTTTTACCACCCTTGTGGAGTTGTAGAATAAATGCAGAATGCCATAGTATGGGTACATAGGACTCAAGTAGTGATCTATTTATCAGGATGCTGATAGGGAGAGCAATACCGTTGGAGGCAATTTTTAAGAAGGAGGAAGGAATGTTGTTGGGGGCATTGGTGCAAAGTTTAAGTTTGGAGAGAAGCTTTTTTATAAGGTAGGTGGATACAGTTTTAAGTTCAAAAGTAGGGGGTGAAGGAGAGGAGTAAGAAGAATCTTGAGCAGAGCGGGGTGTAGGGTTATTGTTGGGGAAGGTCTTGATTAGATTAGCAATAGAAGAGGTGAAGAAGGTGTTGAATAGTTCAGTGATTTCTTGTTCAGATTTACTAGTATCAGGACATGAGTTGTTTTTTGTACCAGGCTTGAGGAGGGAATTAATAGAGCTCCAGAATTGTTTGGGGGTTTTTTTGCATGATTTATTTGGAGTTTGATGTAGTAGGATTTTTCATCTTTAATGACTTGTTTTTTAGCTTGGTTTCGCAGCTGTTTGTATTTAAGTAACAATATATGCTGTTTATGTAGGAGATAGCTTTTCCAGGTTTTGTCTCCTTGTAGCATATTTTTTTTGGTTTCTTTGGTAAGCCATGGTATGGTTCTAGCTTTAACTCTTTTTGTTCTTATAGGAGCTAGGGAGTTTAGGACAGTTAAGAATGTAGAGTTGAAATAGTCAATGGCATCGTCTAAAGGTAGGGTTTTTAGTGGGTTCCAGTTAATGAACTTAAGGGAGTCAGAAAAGGTAGAAGGGTTAAAGTTAGCGAGGTTGCGAGTATGTAAGAGTTGTTGGGAATGTGAGAAAGAGAGTGTAGCTCTATGGGTGAAGGCAGGGAGGTGGTCTCCTAATGTGTCAGGAGTGACATCAGATTTTGTTATTTTGTTAGGGTGAGATACCAGGATCCAGTCTAGGATGGAACCTGGGGGGTTGGTTTTGTTGGGCCTAGTAATGGAGTTAGTGAGTTGAGTGAAATTGAAGAGATTGATTAAAATGGTAGGATTAGGGTCGATGATTTTTTGCCAGTCAATATTTACATCACCCATAATATAGGTTTCAAGTTTAATATTAGAGGAGTTCCAGGAGAGGATGTCTTCCAGGTATTGGTGTTGTTACCAGGAGGAATATAGAGGGAGATGATGCAGATATTTTTATGGTCATTTAACTTTAGAAGGTCAGTCACAAGTTCAGCATTATTAAAGGAAGGGATAGGGTTAAGGTAGAGAGTGATGGACAAATGATTGGAGTAGCTTATAGCTACACCACTACCTCTTTTACTTAGGCGGTCAGATCAGAGACATTGATAGCCAGGGGGAAGGAATTCAGAGTCGGTTATGTGTAGTTTTAGCCAGGTTTCAGAGATAGCTACAATGTCAGGTATATTATGATTGAGCCAGGCATGAAAGAGGGTAAGCTTATTTGCTAAGCTTTAGGCATTGATGGTGAGGAATTTAAGGTATTTACTGGTGGATTTGTTGTTGGAGCTAGGGTTGCTTGTTAGAGAAATGTTTGGTCCTGGGTTGGGATGAATGTCACCTGCTAAGCAGAGGTAAGAGAGCAGGAGAATAAGTTTGTGAGGATTGTGTTTGGTTAGGAATGGATGGTAGGGGGTGGGTTTGGATTTGTAGAATTTAGTAGGGATTTGGAAGAGCTTTACTTTTAAGAGAAGGATGGGGTCAGAGGGAGATTAAGAGGAAGAGATATTGTGGAAGTGATTTGTGAGGTGGGGGTGTGGAGGAGGAGGTATAGGGTGTAGGTGGAAGTTGGTATAAGGGGAGGCGTGATACAAAGGAAGTAGAATGAGGATTAGGATAGATGTAGGGGTAAGGATTATACTAGGAAAAGTGAGCATGGTAGCTGAAGTCAGATTAGAAATTAAAAGATATTTAGGTCAGAGAGAGTTGGATAGGTCCCTTGTGTGTATGCAGCTATCCAAGTAATATAACCCTCTGTCTACAGAAAAATGTATGATGCAGAGAAGCCCAAACCAATTAACACACAATTCCCAAATAATTATTAAATGAGGGAAAATTGACGTCCGAGGATTATTGATTTACCAAAGATGCATGTTCCCAACAACACATATCCTGTCATATAAAATCCAGGATGCATACATATAGCTTTGATAAAAAGCAAAAACAGAGTTGCAAAGTCCTATATAGCAATTCAAAAAGCCGTAGTTGCTACTGTAGGTTAAGTTGTAATAAGTATTATATCATGAATCACAACTTGCATAAGAGGGAGTTCATCACATTCTCCTAGAAAGCCTGCCTGTAAACAATGTAGGGGATAGTGTACTTAGTCCCATAAGTTGTAATGTGCACTGTCCATTCCCTGTTAAAAACTCCAAACAAAGCATTGGGTTCAAAAGCCTAATGTATGCCACATATATATCCCAACATAAATGGTATCTATCTTAATCTAGTTTTTTATACAATTTTCAAATATATATATATTCAACTTATTCTGTCTAATAATGTAAGTCAGAATGTAACTACAAGTTAGATCCACAAACAGTAGATGCGAGTCATATATACACGGAACACAAAAGCGGCACAGTTTTCAAACATGCTAAATGACAGAATACTGCTATATATATGCAGAGGCCACTAATGTCATATTATCTGAAGAAAGGTTAAACACCTAACACATTTCTCATGGTGATATTTCCAAAATCAGATTTAGCATTTGGCGAATATTATTCCCAAATTACTTATTTAAATATTCACCCATTTTGTATAATGATATAAACTGGAATGAAACTTCAGATTAGATCAACAACCAATAAGTGTGAACACATAGAAAACAAAGCAGAGGTTCCTATTGACATGTTATATATAAAACGGTTTAGTACATAACACTTTCCACATAGGAATATATCAATAACAAATACATCATTAAGGGAATTTTATTCCCATTCATTATAAGTCCCTTGTATTCATGGAGTTCGAGTATTCTTCATTCAACCTCTATCCTTTGCCTTGAGCCTTGAGCACCTTATTCTCAAAACTGAAACATGCCCACCAAAAATAAAGCAAACAATTAAAATGTTATTGGCTCTTGATGCCTATTCCTTCAAAAAAATATATGTGCTACAATAACCTAAATGCAAACCTCAATGTGCAAGTGTACACTCCAAATTTCTGTTGGGACATATGTCCTATTAGTTTATAAATTTTCACATTTGGTTTTATGCATATGCCATGCTAAAATACTCCCATATTAGTGGCCTGTTGCCATCAATAAAATCTGCATACTGTTGTAATGGCCACTGTTGTCCCATATATGCATGTGTCTTGCTCGATCTGCAACTGTTGTATATCTGATGTCTTGGGTTAAAGGGAATACCTATGCATGCTGTTATAACTAATCCTGAATTCTGTTGTCTATTACTAACTGATATCTTTCTTAAAACTGCAACACCATAGCTCGTATAGGGAAGGCTGGTCCCAATGGACCCATCTGTCCCACCTCAGATGGCCATGGCACTGGGCACCAGCACATTTGGGTCCCAGCCTGGGACCTCCTCCTCTGTTAGCCCTGCACCACCTTCACGTGGAACCACCACAGGGGATGGGCTCAGCCCCCCCCCCTGGAGTGGGGGCATAGAGGTACCTGTCACCCGCTGTCAGGTCCGGGCAGTGGTGTGTAGTGAGATCGACAAGGAAATCCAAGACAAGCTACACCAGCTTGAGGGCCATGTGGTGCAATTAGAGGGTGAGCCTGCCCCTCCTACCCAGCCTCCAGCACAGTCACCTTTGGGGCCGTGAAGGTGCAGTGGTGACTGCCCATGGGTGGGGACCTCAGTCCCACTGTTTCCATTTGGGGGTTCATGGGCTTGCGACTTCCAAACACCCCTCCCCATCCAAGGCATTTACCCCCTACATGTGTCATATACTGCCCCTGTATGCGTCTTGTTTGTCTTGTCTGTTAACCTACCCAACCTACCTCCCCAAATATACCTACTACCCTTCCCCAACATCCCACTCTCATCTAAAAAAAAAAAAGGCAATCTGTTCCCACAAAAAATCTCGCCCCCATACATAGCTGTCCATTTCACACATGTGTCCACTGGACACATGTAATCCGGTCTAATTGGCATCACAATTAATTATTGTTGTCCTCACCCCCCCCCCAAGGTGTTTGAGTGTCCAAATCTACCTCCAAATTCATTGTATATGCACAGCTGTAGCTGTAGAAGAAATGGTCAGCTATGGAACTTCCCTACACTCTTCCTGCACATCCCTGGATATTTTTCCTACTGTTTTTCCCTCTTTGTGCCCCTTTTTTCACCACTTTCCTATCAACCCCTTTTTTCTTTTCTTTTAAAGCAATTACCATGAGGGTAAGCAGTAGTAAGCACTTTTAAGAAGCAGTAAGCGGGTTTAAGCCTGTTTGCACAGGAGTAAGTTTGCCTACACATGTTAAGCAATTTAGAAGCAAATTGAGTGTAAGAAACTGTTACCAGAAGTTAGCAGTGCTTACCTCTGCGCAAACCCACGCAAACACACTTACAACTGCTTTAAAGTGCCTTAATCACTCTGTATCCAACGACCTGTATTCTGCCCAGCAGCAAAATAAACAGCCTGTGCAAGGCTCGAACCCAGGACCATGCACACCACACACAGTGATTTACCACTAAGCCATGCCAGATATGCATAAATCTGATGTTTTCAGGAACATAAAATCCAGCCCAGTCATGCAACAGTACAGAGAATGTATACCAACATCTAGATGTATGTGTGTGTAAATATATTAATACCTAAACAGATATAACATATCTCTCTCTCTTTATATATATATATATATATATATATATATATATATATATATATATATATATATATATATAAATATTCAGAAGTATATACATGCAAATGCCGATATCTACACATATATATGTAAACACCTATATGTCTACATATAAACAGCATGTTACATATATGTACGCAGATATATATCTCCATAGGTGTATACGGACATAGTTATAAATATGTAAACAAATATATATACCTATATAGGTATATATGGTTATAAATCTGTAGATAGCAATGACAGATTAACAGAAACATAAATGCCCACATGCACCGTTAATGGGGTTGAGAGGCTCCAAACAATATGTCTTGTACGAATTGGCATACCCCCCCACAGCCAAACACGTCTGCCCTGCAATACACTACCAAGTTTATTTTATTGTATTTGTTTTATTTAAATAGGAATTCAAATCATTTTTCTTTTATTTATTTATTTATTTTTTTAATATTTCATCCCCTCTCCCCCACCCACTAGGCGGGACGACCAGTAGAGGCCCATCCAACCCAGCCTCTCCTCAACCCACATTTTCTTTACCCACAGTTACGCTCCCCCCCCCCCCCACTGCACACATGCAGCCACCATCCCTTCTCTGGTTACTGGCCCGTAGCAACCACACCATCACACTTTACCCACCATCCACTCCTCCTCCTCCCCTCGTGACTCATCTTGTACGCTGTCCAGACACAAGTATCTTCGGACTTCCACACACTGTAGTCCATGCACATATGAACACAGTCATGCTTACCTTTGGAGACATGAGAGAAAAACACCTAATGTTTGGGTCATCCCACATGGGACAATTTTTTTTCTTGGTAATAACAATAGACTTCACGGGTTGACTTTGTTTACACCAATGATTTTATTTTTAGGTATCGCAAAGCATACGTGGTACACAAGGTTGCCGAGTATGCACATGACACCTAATAGGAACATCTAATTCAGGTATACGGGAAACACACAACCCTTGTATACACACAGCACTGCAGGTTCCCCTTTTGATAACTAAATTATTTTCTAATTAAGATGCACACACCACCTTGCAGGACTACTGGTAACTGAATAACCTCTTTATTATAATGATAATGAAGATGCACACAGCACCTTGCAGGACCACTGGTCTCACAGTATTATTGGTTAAGAACTGTGTTGGTAATTTAAATAAACAGCTAAAAATATTGTATTTAAACAATGATAAAATGGTTGCTTTTAATAATGAAACATGCCTTTCTGAAGAAGTCTCGATAATAAAGAAGATGAATATGCTTTTAACTGCATATTAAAACTTCAAAAGAGACCACAGCTCTGTCTCTTGTGAGCCAGGCAGAATTTTTTTCCCACCTTCTTACCCATTTACTGTTGTGTTCTTAAATACCACTGTCTTTATAGTTGCCTGCCTCTTATGTTAATTTGACCATATATCTCCTTTCCTCTCTGCTTTCACTGGCTTGTGTGAGTAAGCACAAAATTATCATTTTGTGAAATCACTCCCCTTCAACATTTTAAATTTATTGGCCATCCTACTGTATTCCATAGTACCAGAATACAAAAGTGACCACCCCCTTTCAATCTATCTTGCTGTTTTAAAAATAGTGACTCTCTACTAAAACTTAACTTTTTAGACAGGTAAAACTTAAGTTACCTACTTTCACATCTAACTTCTCTAGTGCACACTGCAGTGTTTAGGATAAACCATTTTTTTCATCTTACCTTTAAGCATCCCTGTGATTAGCATTTGCTCTAATACCTGCTGGAAAGCACTAGGAAGCCTTAAACTGATACAAGCACTCAACTCTCCTTGTTAGTAAGGAGAAATTAATCATAGGCTCTAAACAGCCTATAATTGCAAAGTACCTTGCTAAGGTAAGGAAAACAGCTCCTGTAATTTACAAAAAAAGCACCAAACCAGGCATGTCCAAGGGCCGGTTTCTGGTGATGTCTCCTGTCCACCTGGTGAATCTGGGCATACTGGGGCAATGCAACAATTGCCTCATGTACACAGACAACCCTCTCCTCCTACCACCCAACACTACAACCTGTGAGAGATGCACTTACATAGCCAAACGGGAAGCAAAGCTCTCTCCACCCAAGATTGTGCTAGACAGTCAAGAGGAGAAGGTTAACACCCACGCACTACACCTCAAGCAACACATAGCCCTTCTAAACCCACACCACCAACACCCACACATAGCAACACTAAACCCATATATGTGGAGGCCCTTAACATTAACCTGCTCAAGCAACAAGGACCTCCAAAGCTGAAATGCAAACAAACACCAATCACAACCAAAGTGTCACAGAGTGCCACCCAGCAACAGCGACTAAGGCAAGAAAATGTACCTAACACTTTAGTCATAGGTGACTCTGTAGTTAGGCACACTGATGTCCCACTCACCAGGCTGAACACAGAGAAAATTACAGTCAGCTGCCTGTCGGGTGCCAGGATCCACCACATAACGCATGCACTCAAGTCTCTCCACAACAAGTACAAATATGACTCTGTCATTGTCCATGTTGGAGTAAATGACTTGAGACTTACCTCCCTGGACTACATGAAAAGAGACATGGAAGAGCTCTCAAATCATGTGGCTCAGGCAGGTATGACCCTAGCCCTGAGTAGCATCCTGCCTTCACCCAGAATGATAAGACAATATAAGGACAAAATGATTGACTTCAACAATTGGCTAAGCTTCTGTTGTTATTCAAAGGGGATCCAGTATCTGTCTGCCTAGAACAACATGATAGACAGACCATGATGCTTTGCCAGAGATGGCCTGCACCTGTTGCCCCTGGGATTCTGGTTACTGGCTAAGGCACTTGCCACTCCTATACTGCCTTTTTTAGGCAAAGTTCAAAGGACAAAACCACCACCATAACAGGTACAAGCATGCAAAATCCGAAGGTAATGCTATTAAATGCTAGAAGTCTAAACCTCAAAATGCACTCTCTCGAGGCACTCATAAAAATAGAGAACATCGATATCTGTACAGTAACTGGGACCTGGTTCAAGGCTCCAGAGAGCACCCCTGCAGTACCAGGCTACAACTCTTACCACACTTTTCAGCCACCAAACCAGGACTGAAACACTAAAGGTGGAGGCCTGTCCATATTCAACAAGGATATTCACACCACCAGGCTAGCTGCCCAACACAATGCATTTGAAATTCTCCAGGTGCAACAAACACTAGGTAAGACAGCAATCAAAATTGTAGCTTGCTACAGATCCCCCACCATGCCCCAAGATTCTCACTACACCTTTCTAAACATACTGGAAATTATTAAGATACAACCAAACACCCTAATACTGGGTGATTTCAACTACCCTGCTGTTAACTGGGAAAACTACTCGTGTACCAACACCTTTGCCCAACAGTTCTTTGAATTCATAAATTCCAATGCCCTGGATCAACTAATCCATAGTCCCACCAGGGGCTCTAATATCCTAGACCTGGTCATGCTCCACAACTATGGTCACCCCCTCGTTGGTCAGGTCTGACCATAAGCTAATCACCCTTAACATCCACATCCCACTCCCACCCCACAGTAAGGAAACATCCATAAAAAACTTCTCCAAAGCTAACATCATGCTACTCAAGTCAGAAGTGACAAACTTCATGACACCCATGCAGACAGGAACTGAAAGTCCGACTGCTGAATCCTACAATAAGGCACTATACGAGCACATCCATTCATGCATTAATTGTGCCATCCCAAATAGAACCAAGATGCTCTCCTCCAAGAAAAGGAAGTCAATCTGGTGGTCCCCTGCTATAAACAAACTTTACAACAAAAGGAAGAAACTGTTGCAGAAAAGAGGAAAATCCCAGGATGCAAAAAGCTCCCTTACCAGCCTCAGTAAGAAGCTGAGATCCCTCCTAAAATACTTCAAAGCTAGTTATGAAAATAAAATTGCCAAAGATTCCAAAAACAACCACAAGGCATTCTATAGCTATGTCAAGAATCTAAATGGAAATGCTCAGATCTGCTCTGAGCTATAACAGAATGGCATTAAATATACTGATCCCAAGGATATTGCCAATATCTAGGCAGATCAGTTCAGTGCCGACTTCACCCCCTTCTCACCCCCTAAACTTCCCATCTCAATACCAGAAGATTGCCAAATTCCAGTAATAAAGGCCACACAGGTAAAACACACTCTCCAAAGCTAAGAATACAGCATCCATGGGACCAGATGACATCCCGGGCTGTGTACTACATGAACTACAAAATGAACTGGCACCACACCTAAGTGTCATGCTTAATCATAGCCTCACTTCAGGCTTCATGCCCACTGAGTGGCGCACAGCTACAGTTATCCCACTCCACAAGGGGGGATCCACCTTGCATCCCAAGAACTACCGCCCCATCAGTCTGACAAGCCTCATCTGCAAGGCCACGAAATGCAATCTTCAAACACTGGACCCCACCCAGTTTGGGTTCGTGAAGGGACGATCTTGTCTCCTGAACCTGATTAACTTCTTCAAATTAGTCTCCAGAGCCATGGACGAGGGTAAGGTGGTCCACACAGCCTATCTGGACCTTGCCAAGGTCTTTGACACCATCCCCCACTCTGGAATCATAGATAAACTTACTAAGCTGGGCATTAATCCCTACTTCACTCAATGGGTTGCCAACCGGCTTACTGTCAAAACCCACACTGTAAAAGTAGCCGACTCCAAATCCAGCTCCAGACAAGTGACAAGTGGAGTACCTCAGGGTTCAGTCCTGGGACAGCTCTTGTTTGGCATCTACTTCTCTGAAGTACAGGCCAACACTAAGGGACTCTGGCTAACAAAGTTCACAGATGACTGCAAACTGGGAGCCATTACTGAATCCCCAAATGATGTTGATACTCTACAAAAGGGCCTTACAGAAACAGATGCTTGGTGCCAGAGCCATGGGTTCAAGCTCAATACCAAGAAATGTCTAGTTATCCCCTTTGGGAAAAAACATGTACCTGTGAATTACAACATAGGTGGCAGTACACTAAACACCAAAAGTGTGATAAGGGACTTAGGGATACAGGTGGACAGTGGTCTCACCTTCGATAACCACATTGCCACAACAGTCAGGAAATCTTTCTATGTGGCACACCTCATCACTAAGGGCTTTTCATCCAGATAAAATGAGGTCATTGTCCCACTGTACTCATCCTTTATTAGACCCATTATAGAATACAATGCCCCATTTGGTATGTACCTCTCATGTCATCTGCAAACACTGGAAAGGCTGCAGAAATACCTCACTAAAAGAATCACAGACCTAAAGTAGATGCCCTACACTGACCGCCTTAAAAAACTCCAGCTATACTCTGTTGCATATCGTCTACTCAGAGACGATCTCTACTAACATGCAAGGCCATGTCAAACCCAGAGCTGTTGGACATGCTACACTTAAAGAAATCCCAATCCCTCAGAGCCACATGCTCCAGGGATCTAAACCTTGTCATCACAATAAACAAAACATGCTGGAGGGATAGGTTCCTGACCCAGAGACTCCCCAGACTCTGGAATAGACTGCCCATACATGTCAAGCAGAGTGCCTCTTTGTCCCTCTTCAAAATGAACCTTGATGATTGGATGGGAGAAAGGAAGTTCACCCCAGGGTTCACGTCAGTCGCCCTGCTAGACAGGGGTCCAGGGAAGTAAATAGTGTGGGAAGAAATAGCCATGGAATTGTTATGGCTAGGCTTGTATAGGCCCTAGGGCTGATAGCTTAGTAGCAACCTATGAACCTATGAAAGCACTAAGTAATACAAGAGTGTCAGGTGTTTTCTCTTCAATTAATTTTGAATTTGTTTTGAACACTTTTGTGTCATGGAGTTTGTTCGTTTTTAGTGATAATTATCTTTGTTTTTTTGTTTGGTTTGGTAACATATATATATATATATATATATATATATATATATATATATATATATATATATATATATATATATATGTACATACATATATATAGATATACATGTGACTACACATACACACGCAGATATATGTACAGTAAGATACTTATTTAGTAGGTGCACACAATATGGTACACCCACTATGCCTACAGTGAACACCCTAACAACTGGACACTGGATGACCCACCCATGCAAATGACATTCGTTGCCTGCAGCATATACCCACAGAGAGGTCATAGGATAAACACCACACACAGGTTTGCAGAAATGGAATACCTTTATTTGTGTACTATTACAGAATTACATGCCCATGCCATGTCACATAGCTGTTCAGACACTGACATCCATATCAACAGAGTAATGAAGCTGTGAAACAGTTATACTAATACAGTAGTCTGGAAAGGTCCACAATTATTGCTGTCAAGGCCAAGCCCTTCAAATCATACATTAGTAAGGACAGACTGGGCCACAGGATACCACACAATCAACAGTAAGTGATGCAGGTGTATAGTCCAGCAGCCTCTGTCTACACTCCGTACACAATCACTAGGTGGTAAAGACCTCAGTTGACCAAATGGGATGTAACTGTTTCATAAAAATGCATAACTGACACCATCACAGGCACACTGCCACACAGAACAGTCTGTATGGCAGGAGGCAGTAGGCCTGCAGTAACCCACTTTATGTAAGTAATGTCAAGATAGGTGACATGAATTGTACTGTACATCCAGATACCTTAAGGCAGCTCACCCCTGATACCCCCACACGTTGTAACAGCCTAGGTTATGTATGGTGCATCCCCCCCCAGACTCATTAATACAGGGCCATATATCATTGTTACATACACTGGTATCGGGAGTGCATATGGGCACACATGTATTGTGTAGATGAAGCCCACACATATATGGCCCCGGCCCCACTGTATGTGTGGGGGATACAACAGCAGTGGACTGCTGGCAGGCATGGCAGCGTGGTATACGTATATGTGCATATGTATCTCTATCTGTATATGTGTAGACATATACTGCTCTGTATATGTATATATCTGGGTGTGTACATGCATATCTATGTACATATACACACCCATCTATATATGTCGATATGTACATGTGTAATTAGCTATATAGATATCTGGATAATCATATGTACATATATAATCACCATATGTCCTGATCATGGGGTGTAGCCCTACTGCAGCCCCTATAGTTCCACCTTCATAGTGCAAGGGGATGTTAGGCATGTATAGCAGGTATATTAGCAGACTATATCTACTGTAATAGGGATTGTCTTCACAGACATGGTGTGTGTGGGAGGTCACATCTGCTTTTCACATGTGCACCATTGGCTACTGACAGACACCCTAAGGACATCATACTACAGTATCGCTGCAAGCACGTAATGCTTCTGTGGACTACAGCAGATATATTGGCCAATAGATGTGGACATTTTGACACACTCTGTATAGTCCAGAGGTATACACAGAACCCCTTAGTGCAGAACATGTGGACCAAGCCTGACAATATGGATGTTAACAGCCATGTAGATGGGTATAACACATAATGACTGGTATACATTTGTCCCCATAGGTTATGCATTCACACACCTCTGTCTGTCCTGACACATAATAACTGATGGTACAGAGGTGCCATGGCCACATACTACTCACTGGATATTGACATAAATCTGTGCAGCATCCCACTGTTCTGTCTGACATACATGATTGTTAAGGGAGGCCCGGCAGTAGTACATCTGGAAAGTATCTGGACATGACACCTCACTGGGTAAGTACACTAAGCTGCCAGGCATGTAACAAAGCACTGTGCAGGCTACAGGCAGACTGGCTCAACACTGGTCTACATCTCCTATGGGGGAATGCACATGTACCTGCATATATAGCAGGTTCTACAGGCATGTCACAGCACAGGTTAAGATACACCTGTGTGAAAATGCATAACCATAACCAATGTGAACACTGTCACAGCCACATATGGTAAGCTACCATAATATTACAGTATATGGACTATTTGTTCAACAACATCCTCATATGTGCCACTCACACACTGACCCAACATATACTGGGCCACTACACAGTGTGGTCTGATGCCCGTCTGTGGTATGGGATATGTGTGTTTATGGCCCTACAAACATGTAAGCCAATATGGTAACATATAGTGGAGCAGCATGTAACATCAGATAGGACGGGACCTAGTACGATGACATCTACCACAGTTTGTACACAGGCCAAGGTACATATTAACAATACACACACTGTCGGCATTCACCATAAGTACACAGACCTCAGTACTGTACAAACAACCACAGAATGTCCAGGTCATGTCATCAAATATAAATCCTACTGTACATAACGTGTAGCAGTCTGATATCTCACTGGCTTATCAGATATGATGACACTAATGATGGTGTGCAGCACATATGCACCTCTTAATGCACGAAATATGTACAAAGGTTAAAAGAGTTGTGGCTGGAAGCACATACATAGGGCCAATATTGACATGTTGATGTGATCATTTCATACTTTTACTGTTGTAACAGTGTTTGTTGCAACATATGTCCTATAAGGAATATGAGGTCAGTAATTGTCATGGCTTTCACCATCTACAGACTGCAATCCTCATACTACCTTCTACAGTTCACAGATAGATGCTCTGTGGGTAACATAAGAAACCAAAGGCACAGCACACTGCCCAGTCTGCAGATGACCCTACAGATGGGGATTCCTCATAAACATAGAACTGACATGATAGGTATTAAAACATGTAGGACAGCCATATCCACATACACTGTTAAACCATCATTACTCCAAATGCAGTATAGAAACACTTACAGTCTATAGTCAGGTCAGGCACATCCCCCTCCTGTGCGTTACCCTGTTTCCACAGTGTATGTTGTTAGAGGTAAATCCCCAATCCATCTGAGATGATGTTTGCCAAACAACAAATCTAGTTCCTGCTCACAGTGAATGTAAAGGGCCAACACCAACATTATGTTTCTAGATATTGAAGTCTGTTTCCATGCAGTTGGCTATGGGAATGTTACCACAGCTGTCCCCCATGCAATCAGCTAGGGGATGGCTGCAATTCCTGCAGAGGCCATCAGCTGATCATGAGCATCACTTACTGCTGCCTAAGAAAAGCAGGTGTAGGTCTCCACATCCACCATTGAGGGAGTGAGAGAAGCAGACAGAGGCATTGACAAGTCAGAGAGTGGTGGGAGAGTAAAACCTAAGCACATTTTTGTCACACACCTATCAGCACAGGGTATCAAACCTCTGATGACTATGTAGTACTATTACAGTCCTATGCAGTTATTGGATGCACCACATAGGTTACCTGTTGTGAAGTTCTAAGAACATATATGTGATGATGAGTGACATCTACAACAGGGATATGGTAGCTATACGATGGGTGAAGTACACATGCCTGTCCGCATGAACAGGTGCCAGCGTCAACACAGCCACATTCTCATAGGGACACACACACATTGGCACACTTGGCAGGGCCAGGGATACAGCTCATCACTAGTGAGATTGCCACAACACTTCACTGTGAAGGTATCGCATGCACCACATGGGTCATATGGAGTTTATATGGGCAAAAGGTATGGGGAGGTGTCTGGCATCAGACAGCATAGTTCAGTATGTCACTGGGGTTTGTAGTGAGTGTGGATGTAATCATACGCATCATACAACACACACAGAAAAACACAGGGTGCCAGTACTGACATGCATGGGTGCATTTATGCATGGGTATGTTGTGGGCAACTGTGCCAGATGGCTAGACAAGGCTGAGTGGGTATACCTTGGCATCAGGCCACATGACAATGGTCTGCATTATGGCTCAGGGCAGTGGTTTCTGCATTTGCTTACACAGGTGGGTATTGTTTCTACCATCCAGTCACCTGGGTGACTATTGCATGTAGCCAATGCTATCCATCACTTGCCATGTACGTGTTCCTTATTCCAAGATATGGACAGTCTCTGGGATGTGCACACCTCCCACATGCATGTACAGTGACATGTGGAACTGTACCCGGGGTGTCAGGCCCATGTTGTGTGCATAGATTATCATCAGATGTGCCAGTCTTGGCCACCTGTGGCAGGAACTGTTAATGGACAGCAGGTTACCCCTGCATCTACATTGATAGCATGCTAATGATATTCCCTGGTGGCAGTGGCATCTGTCCATGCAGGGCATGTTTTCAGGCATGGTATGTCCTTTGTGGGTCACATGTGATGGCACCACAGGTGTTGCAGGTGTCCAGTGGGGAACATGGGGAAGGTGCACTACCTGCATGCATGTGCCTATTGGAAAGATGGACAGGATGCCATGCCCTCTGTAGACCATTGCATTCACTCCATAGTTACTATCAGTCACCAATATGCAGTGTACTACACACATATTGGCTGTTGCCTCAGCGTGTGTGTGTGTGTGTGTGTGTGTGTGTGTGTGTGTGTGTGTGTGTGTATGAGACATGGGGTGAGAGTGTGCTCTCAGTAATACTGGGGTTGTTAACTGTGATTGCCTGGCCTTGATGTCACATGTATGTGTATGGATTTGCACTCCAGCCTCTCGGCTATTTCACATCTGTTATCCCTGTACAGTGGACATTGTGATATATACTAGGGCCACCATATAAGAAATTTGCAAAATTCACTCCACATTTGGCCCAGGTGTCGCACACTCAACCCACCTCCACACAGGATACGAGTTACACACACATACACACCTGTCATGTCTGTGAGTATAACCCGTACCAAACTAGTTTATTACACTACAGTACTACGCAGGTATAGTATGCACTACAGAGATTACTGGAGTACTCCTTCCCCAAAGGTGTATATCACATTGGCTGACATCAGCAGGGTAGCCAAAGTAGGGCATTTGACATGTACTGAGTGTGACTAGCCTAAATGTATTGCACCCTACACAGACATTGGAACACACACAAAACATCCACAACCGACTTGAGTGGGTATTGAACCCCTAATAGAGGTCTATATCACACTACAGCATGGAGCTGTTACAGGATGCAACATGGGGATTACTTGAGAACCTCTTCCCCAAAGGTGTATATCACATTGGCTGACATCAGTAGCATTGGCAAAGTAGGGCATTTGACATGTACTGAGTGTGACTAGCCTCTAATGCATTGCTCCCTACACAGACATTGAAACACCCACAAAACTGCCTTGGGTGGGAAGAGAACCCTACCAGAGTTCTACATCACACTACAGCAGTGTGCAGTTATGGCATGCACTACTGGGATTACTGGGCTACAACCTTTTCAGTGATGTATTTCTGGGTGGATGACAACAGCAGCCTTGCCAAAGTTGAACATTTGACTTGTAAGGAGTGTGACCACCCTAAAAAGCATTGTTCTCTACAAAGACAGACATGCATACAATCACACACACATGCCATGTCTGGGAGTAGAACACCTACTACTTTATCACACTACAGCTGTACACAGCTACAGGATATGCTACAGAGATTACTGGGTTGCAACCTTCCCAGAGGTGTATTTCTAGGTGGATGACATCAGCAGCTTTACCGACACAGAACATTTAAATTGTAGAGGGTGTGACTACCCTAAAAAGCTTTGTTTTCTACACAGACAGACACACACACAAACAGTTGCCAAGGCTGGGGTTAGAACTCCTACCTAGCTATGTTATCACACTACAGCAGTACACAGTTACAGGACGCGCTACAGAGATTACTGGGATGCAATCTTCCCAGAGGTGTATTTCTAGGTGGATGACATCAGCAGCCTTACCAAAGAAGAGCATTTAAATTGTAGGGGGTGTGACTACCCTAAAAAGCATTGCTTTCTATACAGACAGACGCACACACAGTTGCCAAGGCTGGGGTTAGTACTCCCACCTCACTAGTTTATCAGACTACAGCAGTACACAGTTATGGCACGTGCTATGGAGATTACTGGGATATAAATGCCCCAAAGGTGTATTTCACAGTGAATGACCGCAGCAGGCTTGTCATAGTGGGGCTATGGGGAGGGCAGTGTGTCTGCATGGGCTATAACCCATTCAACTAGTGTTTGACATGCCACAGGCAGGCATAACCCGGGTCATATTTCACAGGTACCTGTATGCAGCTGCTAGATGACTACTTCCTTGAACAGTCATGTTGCACATCTGGCACGTGCACCACATACTCTGTAATGCTGACAGATACCGGTGGCTAGTATCTGCAGTGAGTAATATCTGACCCTCATGTGGTTGTGACCCTTTGCCTGTGTGCTGGGTGGGACAGGCCTGGATGGCTCCTTGTCACAGTCACCCTCTTCCACACATCTATATATGTCTACCTTTGGCTTATTATAGTGTGTTGTCCTTACAATTATGCCTGCAGTCCTATCCAGTGTGTGTGCAAAGCATGGGTGGTGCATACTGAGGCATGTCTGCACTAACATCTGCAGCTGCCAGATATGTCTGGTCCACTGGTGTTTGCAGACATGGCCTTCATGTGTTTAGGTGTGTGAGCATGAACAGTATGACCTTTCAGTATGTTGTTGACTGACATTGCCTTCATTTCTGTTTCTCTTAAGTGTGTGGGCATGCCCAGTATGGCCGTCTGTATTGAATGTGTGGTTTGAGTCCAGGTCATTTGTACTGCAGTGCTGACCTTTGTGTTGTACACCTACAGGTAGCATGCTGTCTCTGCAGGGTATCCGTCGATCATTTGGCATGGACTGTTACTGCATTTCTGAATTTCTGCATTTCTACATTTCTACGTAGGATGGGGGGCACTCCTGACTATTTCTAAATTTCTACTCAGGATTGGGGGGGCACACCTGACTGTTACTATATTTCTACTTAGGATGGGGGGGCATACCTATTTCTACATTTCTACACAGGATTGGGGGGGCACACCTGACTGTTATTATATTTCTATGTAGGATGGGGAGGGCACACTTGAGTATTTCTACATTTCTACACAGGATTGGGGGGGGGCACACCTGACTGTTACTATATTTCTACGTAGGATGGGGGGGCACACCTGACACTTGTACACATTTGCTAGGACGGTACTGGTATGTCGGGTACTCCATTTCAGTCTGTTGTCTTACCTATCATGCTGACTAGAGGCATACCAGTGTACTACAGATCTTAGCTTTTAATTACCTACATATTAGTTTCTGACTTCCTACCCTTCAGAACTGACATCCCACTGCCTGACCTGCTGTAGTCTGTCTGTGTAGGCCTGGGGGGAGGTTAGCCATAGGCCTCATTCAGAGGCCATAGCAGCATCTTTGTTTGTGTTTGTCTACACCTGTCCTGCTGGCTGTGACTGTTGTTGGGTATGTGACCCGCCCTGAATGGCTTGTGTGAGTCACTTACCTTGTGAGTGTCCCAGTATTGAGGGTGGTTCTGCAGGGCTGCCTATGTTGGATACACATACTACACTCCCTACACATGGTTAGACACAGTTAGCGTAATGTTTGGCATCCCTTTTACTGTATGTGAGAGTCAGAGAGAGGTGTTATTCCCTGGGTCCCTCCTGTGTCACTGTATGTGCTATGTGTTGCCTCTTTGCCAAGGCCAGGGCATACTGGGCACACCTCCTTCTGCCTACTGGGGCAGGCTCATGTTGTTCCTCCTCTGAGTCACTCTGTGCCTGTGCAGGCCTTGGCAATGGTGGGTGGCTGTGTGACCCTGTCCCGTGCTGTTCCTTCTACAGCTGTTTCTGCAGGATCATATTGTGTAGCATGGCACATACGATGACAATTTGGGTATATGTAGCTGGTGAGTACTGAAAGGCTCCACTGGATGTGTCCAGGCACTGGAAGCATGACTTGAGCATCCCAAACACATGCTCTATTATAATTCTGGTTCTTGTTCGGGTATGTGTGCATTTCTGATGGGTGTCATCAGCCACGGCTCCAGTGCATATCCAGCATCCCCCACTAGGTGACCACCAGGAATGTCCCCATTGGCAAATCTGTGGTACAGCTGCGTCAGATGCCAGATCTGGGAATCATGATAGCTTCCAGGGCAGCCAGCACACACATTCATTATTATGCCCTTGGCATCACACATGACCTGGCAGTTGATAGAGGGGCAGCCCTTGTGGTTGATGTAGACCCTACCCCACTCATCGGTGGTGCTTTGATGCATATGTGCGTGAAGTCTATAGCACCCACTACCTCAGGGTATTCTGCTATTTGGTAGAACAGTTGCATATTGCTGACCAACACCTCACAGGTGTTGGAGAAATATAAGTGCTTACCAGCACGTGCTGACAAGGCATCCAAGAACTGGTGGAGTACCCTAGGTGCTGATGCCTGTGAAATCCCCATCATATCCCCAGTTGGCCTTTGGAAGGTACCTGTAGCTACTATTCTTAGGCCTACACATACCTTGGTATCCACTGGGATGGGTTCACCTCTGTTAGTTCTGTGTGTGAGGCTTGGATGGCACAGCTCAACAATTTACTGTAGGAGGTCCTTGTCCACCCTATAGTGCTCCACTATCTCTAGCTCATGTAGCCCCTGGATGGTTACCCTGGGTCTGTACACTCTTCTGCATCTCCTCCCAGTAGATTGGTGGACAGCATTCATATCCTCACTACCCTCAGCCTCTTCCACAAGTTGTTGTATGATAGCTATTGCAGCCTCTATCATTTTGCTGTACTGAGTGTTAAAAGTTACCTGCTTGTTTACACCTGTGATGTAGAGTGTGGGAAAAACCAGAGGGGAAGGTGTTTGCATAGTTATAGTAATGTTCTGGGCTGGGCTGGTCTGCTGCCTGTGTAATTTGCTGATTCTGATACATTTCACCTGCTAGCTGTGCTAGTTCTCCTTGATTACCTTCCTACTGCTGTTTCCCTTCCTATTGCCTTCCTGTTTAAGCCCGTGTGCACGCAGCGCAAACAAAGTGCTCAAATGTGCATACTGCTGCTATTTCCTGGTTTAACTACTTTTTTCTTCTTGTAAATCCTGGTGCATGGTGTGCATACCCGCTTAGGCTTTGTAAAAAGTGCTAAGCAGGTTTAGACACACCCCCTAGCTTAGCTTTGCTAAGCTAGGAGCAATCCCGAGCCACAGGGCTCCAATCTGCTTATAGTATGTCTGACACACACCCCCATGATGTCACCTAACTCCTAGGCCTGCACCAAGCTATTCCTACTCTTACTCTGTTGGGACCTGACTCACATGCTGGGGAATACTGGGATTCACTTTCCTTCCACATATTTGCATATTATTGCCTACTAATGCATAGTTACATGTGTCACACTGAGCCTCCCCACTTAGCAACCACTACTCACTGACCAGGTTGTCTTCTGCCTGCCATTGACTTGCATGGCAGAATAGTGATTTTAGTTAGACTGCTTATTTTAGGTTTATTTTATTATTTTCCCCCCAATCCCGTTTGCGTGCCGCTGCCCTATGCTTAAACAGCCATGATCGGCTAAAAAAAATAAACATTTTTGTATTTTTTTTTTTGTTTGCAATGCCAATGGCCTTATACTAGGCCAGTGGCATGCTTACTACATGATATGCAGCCTTTATTTTGGGCTGTCACAGCTCCGTTTTGGATTTTGCAGATATGTACTCGGTTACTAACCGAGTACATTTCTGCAGATAGCACTAGTCCTGCACTGACTTTTGCAAGCTTCCTGGATTGCAAAATCACCTCATTTGCATAGATTTCTCCTGCAAATGGGGTGATTTGCATACCAGGGCTTAGTCCGTGCAGGATTAGTGCAGGAATGCTCATGCAGACCCCTGCAGGCTGTTCCTGGATCGTGTGGCAGACATATTGCCTGCTTGAGCTCCTGCACCGATCTTGCACTCCGTGCAAGCCTTTGAGAATCCAGGGGAGTCTGTATTAGGTTTTTAGGTTTTTAGGTACTTACTAGGCTATTGGTCTGTGAAGCTCTTAAGAATCGCAGCCTTACATACCCATGGTGAATTTTAACTCTTATATTTTGAGTATGAATAACCCAGAGCTGAACTGAACAAGATTATGTTGGGACATTTACTTGTTGTCCTTATTTATGAGAGACATGGGCATGCAAGAGGGATAAGTTGGTTGTTTCCAATCCATTCTTGCCAAGAGCATTTGACAAGTATAACAGATGTACTTTGGTGTGGAGTGAAAGATAGTACCATTGAAGAGGTATTGTCTCTGATACGTACTTTCCCTCTATTGTGTTCCATTTAAGTAGCAAGAGAGATTGAGATGCTTTGAGCAAGTCTTTCTTTGACCATTGAACTTTTGCATGTGTTGTAGTACACAGGGTCTACTGATCATCTATATTGATGAGGCAGAGGTCACATCTTGGTAGCCTTAATGATATTGAGAAGACAAGGCCATGTAACAGTCTGAAAACTTTTCCGGATTTAGGCCCTTCATTTTTTTTAGTGAGAAAGCACTGTGGTTACTCCAGTTGAGACAAGTCTTTGGACAGGTACATATTGAATGGCAAATTCTATTCCATGATTGGTGTGACAAGAGCCAAGTATAGTGTGATGATGAAATCCCTGACTCTCAACACCATGCCTTTATATGTAAGATATGAAATGAAAAAGGATTTACTCATGAAAGTGGGTATGGTGGCGACCAATGAGCAGTGCGTTCCCTAATCCTTGACTACATGATTAACTTTCAGGGGTGTATTGTCAATGTGATAATTATAAGAGAATTATACATTTCTTGGCATATAGCTATAGTCTAAGGTTTTGCCACCTGCTATTTGTTTGGGAAATGCCTTCTTGGGGAACTTTGGTGTCATATAAGAAATTTATAAGGATGCAGAGTTTACAGTTTTCTGCAGATTTGTTCAGCCATAAACCCTTAACATTGGCTTTGTCCACTGATAGGTAAATGCCAGAAATAAGCAGCTCAAGTACTGAAACCTGGAGTAAACTGCTACTGACAAGTCTTTTGAAGGAGGTAGAGGTGCCCACCCTTATTTTATGGGTTCTATTTGTGAAACAATTTACAATCCAATGAATTACATAGGGATTTATATTTAGCTGGTATAGTTTATTTACAACACCTGAGTGTAGGATGGAGTTAAATGCCTTTGTGAGGTCTACACATGTAGTATGTACTGATTTGCCCTCATCCATTACTTCAGTAACCTCCTTGAAGAAGTCAACCAGGTTAAGTAGGTAGGATTTGCCCTTGAAGAATCTGAATTGGCTTGGGTCAAGAGTTTATAACTTGTCTTTGTTGTTATTTCCATAGCCTTCAGGTGAATCTGCTAAGGCTTGCAGATATTTACTTATGTTCATTGGCACCCCATCTTTATAAAAGGGAATAATTGTTAATATCCTTCATTCAACTGGCAGAAGGCCTGTTTGGAGGCTGATATTGAAATATTTATGTAAGGTCTGACAAGTTATTTTTCAGGCTGACTAGTAGTCAGCCCAGTATGGTATCTGACACATAAAAGTAGTATTCTTGTAACTGGATAGAAAATTCATTGACTTGATTTTGAGATATTTGAAGGTGTTGTAGATACAGGTAAATAATCTGACAATACTGGATGAAAGATGGGTGAAGTTTGAACTAAATTAGTCTGTAGTAGGTTGGCTATGTCATCTGGGTCCAAGTAAGTGATATATTTTACTATTAGCATTGTACAGTGCTAGGCATTGTTTTTGAGATTTCTCACACAGGTAAAGCATGATTTACGGTTATCCCTCACTTGGGTGGCCATTTGTACCTCATATCTGGCTTTGGTTTCCTACACATTCCAAAGGCATGCAGTAGGTTGATTGGACACTCTAAACTGGCAGTAGGTCTGAGTGTGTGTGCGTGTGTGTGTGTGTGTGTGTGTGTGTGTGTGTGTGTGTGTGTGTGTGTGTGTGTGTGTGTATGTGTGTGTATGTGGGTGTGTGTGTGTGTGTGTGTGTGTGTGTGTGTGTGTGTGTGTGTGTGTGTGTGTGTGTGTGTGTGTGTGTGTGTGCATGTGTGCGTGTGTGCTTGTTTGTGCGTGTGTGTGTGTATGTGTGATGGATAAACAACTGTGTCAGGGCTAGCCATATGACAATGCAAATGCCAGATTGTTGCTGTTGAAGAGACATCTCAACTCCATATGCAAAAATGGAAAAAATGGGTGGCAGATGGATGGATCTGGCTTTAGTTAATTTGATCAAGGTCTGTATTTCCTTACTAAATTTAGTAAGAGTTTTATTGGTATCTTGACAGTTAAATTTAGATTTTCATGCAATCATTTTTTTCTTTTATTATAGAGTATGTTTATATTAGGGTTTCACAATATTTTTTTTTCTTATTTAGCATTGTATTGACTTCTGAGGGGGGCAGATGTGACAATGAAGCTATTTACATGTGCATAGAATTTGGCGGTAAAGAATTCAACATAAACAGTGAGGCAATCATGATGGAAGGAGTTTTGAATTTTGCTATGGCATTAATTACTTTTAGTAAATTAGCCATGGCATAATCTCTGAATTCTATGGCATGGGAAGATACATCTGACGTCAGTTGTAAGTTGAATGTGATTGATGCGTAGTCGATTTGGCCAGGGAAGAAGTTACAAACTGGTTGAGAGCAAAGCTGCCCCGTATTTGTAAGGGCCAAGTTGGGTATTTTATCGCCTCTGGTTGGAGTGAAAACTAACTAGTCCAGAGAATCTGTATTAATGATTTCCAGAAATTTGTGCGCATAGATGTTTAAAGAATGTATAATGGAAGGGTATGAAGAATGTGTAAGTCTTCCTGTTAATGGAAGGGTATAAAGAATGTATAAGTCTTCCTGTTAATGGAAGGGTATAAAGAATGTATAAGTTTTCCTGTTAATGGAAGGGTATTTGCAACCTCCTAAGAGAATATAGTTTGTGTTAATGCTTAGGATATAGTGATTAAGTAGGAGGCATGGAGCGAGGGAGACATAGAGTGGTCCTATAGTTAGCTATGTTATTCTATCGGTTTTTGCTTATAGTAAGTTTGGACACTGGGGAGATTCAGATCATTATCTTGTCTAATAAGTATGGTAATTAATATTTTTTTTAAGAATATGGAGATAGTGCTTTCTTTAGTACCTTCATCTAATGCAGTGGGCCGGAATATGTAGTAGGCATTGAAACCCTGCATTGATGGAGTGTTCCCATTGGTCTTGAACCAGGTATCTGTGAGGATGCATATATTATTTTACAGGGTAAGGAGTGCTTTTAGGAATTAGAGGTTTTTGTTAAGGCTATTAGCAATGAACAGTGGTGCCTTTATGTAATCTGGATTCTTTTTGTTATCTTGAAAGCTTTAAAATAATGATGTTTTCAAGAAAATGCTATGGGTTGGACAAGGATTTAGCCAGTATATTAAAGCTTTGGGGGGATAGGTGCAGCTATCCCTGCAAACAGTTAGTATGACACCAGAAGCTAAGTCAGTTGAATTCAATAATAATTTGTTTGTTTTATAGCATCATTCCTGGTGATAGTAGACAGGGACTCAAGGCTGGATTTACACCTGTCTTAGAGACACATTCCATTAGCTCCATCAAGTCTGTCTTTGTATATCCCAGGGTGGTATATATCAACTCATTTACACCCATGTGCACTATGACCATGTTATATATGTATTTGGAGTGCAAGGACTTGAGTGTGTGCATGACGTAGTGAATTCTGGCACTTGTCAGGCAATGGACCATGACCCTCTCCTTTCACAACCTGGTGAGTGGTGGATCAGTGTGCCTCAATATGGAGTCACCTGTGACTGGGATATTGGACTGTGTGGATGTTTGCCATATGGGCTTTTGAAATGATTCGGTATGACTCCTTGATGTATACTTCTTGGTGGGTGCAGTTTGTGTTATGTGTTTGTGAGGTTAAGGGTATCTGTTTCTTAGTTTACATTTAGGAGGCCTTTGTGGTTTAGGTAAGTGTAAGATCAGGTTTCCCATAAATGAGTTTGTTAGAAATAAATACAGTATTCTCTTTGCACTGGCCTAGAAAAGCAGACATATTAAATCAGACCTATATCTTTGTTTTACAGTTCACATTTTACATGTGGTTTCAGTAAGTGTAGTTTCAATATGAAGGAATGTTATATATTATGTTACAATGAAGGATTCAAATGAACTCAGAGAACTAAAGTTCAGTCTAAAGTGCTAATACAAATGAAATGTGCTAAAAGAATGTGAGTAACAGTTTTGGTACAAACACATCTTGTTTAGATGGTATGAAACTTGGAAACCATGGTTAAAGAGGCATGTAGAACTTGTAGGGACTTTACAGGGCTTTGGTACTGTTATGAAGTCAGACGTTCTGTACAGTTCAGTTCAGTTAAAACTGAGTACAGAAGTCAGTGCAGTACAGCTCAGTTTGTTACTAATATTCAGAAGATTAAGTGTAATCCGGCTCAGTACAGATATTCATGAAGTCAGTACAGAAGTTCAGTTAAATGTCCAGCAATCTGCAAACTACAAAACACAATGTGGTTGCTATTATTTCTGCCATTGTGGAAAAAAAGGAACAATTCTGAGATTCTGAGTTCAGAGTTACTACAGGCAGTGTAATTCAATCTGTTTCAGTTTATCAGCAGTGTTTTTTGAGACAGTAAGACTTGTTTGGATCTTGTTGAATTGCATTTGGAATTACATGAGGACTATGGCTAACCAAGTTTGCCGATGACTGTAAAGCGGGAGCCATAACTGACTCTCCGGCTGACATGGACATCTTTCAAAAAGGCCTTACTGAGACAGACACCTGGTGTCAAAGTCATGGCCTCAAGCTAAATGCCAAAAAATGCATAGTCATCCCGTTTTGGAAAAACAAAACACCAACAAATTACCACATAGGCGGCAGCCCCCTTAATACAGAAGAGGTAATAAGAGATCTGGGGACCCAGGTAGATAGTGATCTCTCCTTTGACAATCATATTGCCAAAGTAGTTAGGATATCCTTCTATGTGGCCCATCTAATTACTAAGGGGTTCGCATCTAGAAATAAAGAGGCTATAGTGTCCCTCTACTCATCACTCATCAGAACCATCATAGAGTACAATGCCCCATTTGGGATGTACCTCACAAGACACTTCCAACAGTTGGAAAGATCACTAAAGCACCTCACCAAGAGGATTACTGGCCTCAAACATATGTCCTATGCAGCCCGACTGAAAAAACTCCGGCTATAGTCAGAGGCATATCGCTTATTCAGAGGTGATCTCTGCCTGACTTACAAAGCCATGTCCAACTCACAACTGATGGACATGCTTCACCTAAAGAAATCCAAGTCACTGCGAGCCACATGCTCTAGTGAGCTAAACCTCGCCACAACAATAAATAGAACATGCTGGAGGGATAGATTCCTGTCACAGAGACTCCCCATGCTTTGGAAAAAAAATCCTAACTACATTAGGCAGAGCCCCTTACTAACACTCTTCAAGAGAAGCCTTGACGAGTGGATGGGTAACAGAAAATATACCCCTGGGATCACTTCATTGGCTCTGCTTGACAGAGGCTCAGTTAATTAATCAATGGAGTGGCGAAAGCCAACACATTCTAACTAGGCTTATAAATGCCCTCGGGCAGATAGCCTAGTACCTAACTATGAACCTATGAACCTATGAACATATTTACTTCCACTGTGTGCTACTACTAAATAATAAACCACCATTATCAGAATTATACTATGTGCAGATATTTATTCTGAAAAATGTGATATTTGGCACATAAAAGAGAAACTTAAATATTTGCCACTTGTTCAGCACTGGTCTAGGTAATTTTAAAGATACAGGCATTCAGTCCAATTTTTACAGAAAGTTACTTTTAAGAGCCTAGGTAAATATATAGTTTTTTGGGTTTGGTCTGAGCTGTGTGTGACTGGTTTAGTATGGTGCTGTCTGGTACTGATAACCTGCAATTTATATGTTGCATCAATTTGCTTAAGTAGTAGGTGTTTGTTCAGTAAACATGATACAATTGCTGCACTGTCTCAGGATGCCCGTTTCAAACAAGCTGGCTACAGGGCAGATTTGAAAATGCAAACCTACAGTTCCAGGTACTTATTAGCATTGGCTGAAGGGAGATTAATGTCTATAAGGTCTAGAGTTAATTAGTGTAGGTGATATATGTCTGGCAGTAGAGATACTGCTGGTCATAACACAACTGAGTTCAGCTAATAATAAATAATCTATTGCTTCTTTTCTCACCAGAAGCAAAACATGGGCACTAATTCCAAGCCACTTCCTAAAAAGTAGTATTAACCCAAATGTTACCGAGTTCAATACACTTGTATAGTTTTCTCTTGGTAGATACACCTGAGACAAGTGTACAGCCGATGGATGGAATAGAAAGCCAAGCTTCACAAAGTCTCTGAAGAGGTCCTCACCAAAAATTGCTAATAGACTACTCAGCGAAGTCCAAGACACACTGCCAAGTTAGAGACCAGCAAAAGTCAGTGCCATTGCTCCTTCTCTCACCAAGAGCAAATTAGTAGTGCTAATCCTAAACTAATTCCAAAGAAGCAGTTTACCGACTTTCCAGTGAGTGGTAATCTCTAAGAAGGCAAGGAAATACAATGCTCCTTCTCTCACCAGGAACAAAACAGCACCTTTAATCCCAAATTGATTTGTGGGAAGTAGTTCATAGGCTATCCTGTGATTGGAAGTCTAGTCCCAGATGTTACAGATTTTAAAAGAAAGATGGAAAAATAGATTAATACCCTGAATATTGCAATGTACACTGAAGATATGAAGCAGAGGCTAACACAGGCATAAGGGGTCTAAGGGGAGGGCCTTTCTGGTTTGATCTTTCAGTGTTCAGTAAAATGATCAGATTATGTGGGACTAAAAGGATTTTACAATTTCAGACTTACAGTAGTGCTGCTCACCTCCAATGCTGCCATGTTTAAAATTGCAACAGATACTGGGCAGGTGGGTTTGAAAAATAAAATGCAGTCACACACTAACTGTTTCTTCCGAAGAAATTTTAAAGCTCCAAGAGAAAAAAAAAGCTCTAAGGTACAACAAATTTTAAAATAAAAGTAACTGTACTATAATAGGAGCAACAAAAAAATAAATGGAAATATCTAAACCTTAAACAACGGAATCAAAACCAAAATCCAATGCAGCCATAATCTGGCATTAGTCTCATAGAACTTGTAGCTAATTAAATGGGATTTTCTGTAGTAAATACAACACGACAGAACAGATGGAGAGGGTAAACTGCAGTGCAGGCTGTTGAAGAACAGATAGTCAGTACTGATTATTCTAGGATATTGTTAAAATTATCATTGATATTCTGTACTCTTAAGTTCATGGTTCTTCCCTTTAGTTTTCTTTTTCACTCAATGAACTTTATGTTTATTTTTCTGCTATTATTGTTTTGTATCCAAATAATGAAATCAGTCTTTTCATGAAGTATGTTTATTTTTATGGGATTGCAAATAAAGGTGACATTATTAACTATTTATTTGATGCACATTTTTTTTATTATACTTTTGTTTATGGTAATTTCATAAGTTTATATAGTGTACATTTTTGCTGGTGAGGTGGTGTTGTGCACTGTCAGTGTAAAAGTATCACTCCATTTCAGTCATGCAGTAATAACTGAGGGAAGAAAGATACCTACTGAGCTTCAACACTTTGCCTCTAGTGCATATAAACATGCGGTACAGCTGATGGAATGTCCATTTTAATTCATGCCCCCCATCCTTCTGTAGCTGCCCTTCCCTAACTTTGACATATTCCCTTGCTCTACTTGAACCTGTTAGACTTTTACTGTTATAGCTTAAGCAGTACTTTCAAAGGCCCCACCACACTCTTTATGATGCATTATTTCTTACATCTATTCTCAACTACCTCCATTCAATTGCTTCTATACCTATCTTACTATTTTCAGCTCCACCCCCTCATTACCTGCAGGTTAAGTTGACAACTAACAATGGGGTGTGCACAGCTCATTGCCCATTTTAGCTGGTTACATTTTGTCAGTTACAGGATTCAGTCCATCTGTTAACTTCAGCATTCTGTTAACTCCTTATTACATGTGTCCTATCTCAAATCCTGTAAAATGCTTTACTCTGTATGGCAGTGGAATGCACTGAACAGCCAGCGAGGATCTAGTAAATGCAACGTATTAACTGGGTAAAGCGGACTCTATAGAAGTCAGTTGTTTTATGAGAACTTAAGTACTTCTCTCATTTAAGCTGCTTATTAAGATAAATCCGATGGTACCAGCTAAACCAAATTAGCACCACATTATATTTTTTTCTATGGCTTACTGCCACATTGTCATCTAACATATGCAGTCCTACAGATGAGGATTTACTGTTTTGTTTTATTTTATAGGTTCATAGGTAGGTACTAGGCTATTGGTTCTAGAGCCTATATAAGCCTAGCCAAAAATTTACCCTGGCTTTCGCCACCCAAGAAAATTATTTTCTTGTGCCCCTGTCGAGCAGAGCCACAGAAGTGATCCCTGGGGTGAATTTTCTATTGCCCATCCAATCATCAAGATTTTTCTTGAAGAGTGCTAATGAGGAGCTCTGTTTGACATAGATAGGTAGTCTGTTCCAGAGTATGGGAAGTTTCTGGGACAGGAATCTATCCATCCAGCATGTTCTGTTTATTGTGGTGACAAGGTTTAGGTCCCTAGAGCATGTAGCTCAGAGGGATTGGGATTTCTTTAAGTGGAGCATGTCCAACAGCTCTGGGTTTGACATAGCTTTGTATGTTAGGCAGAGATCGCCTCTGAGTAGGCAATATGCGATGGAGTAAAGCTGGAGTTTTTTAAGACGGTCTGCATAGGGCATCTGTTTGAGGTCAGTAATCTTCTTTGTGAGGTATTTCTGTGGCCTTTCCAGTTGTTGTAGATGTTTTGTGAGGTACATACCAAAAGAGGTGTTGTACTCTATAATGGGTCTAATGAGTGATGAGTAGAGGGGAACAATGACCTCTTTTTTTTCTGGATGAGAAACCTTTTGTGATGAGGTGAGCCATGTAGAAGGATTTCCTGACCACTGAGGTGATGTAATTATCAAAGGAGAGACTACTGTCCACCTGTGTCCCAAGGTTTCTTATCACATTTTTGGTATTAAGTAGACTACCAGCTATGTGGTAGTTCATGAGTACAGAGTTTTTACCAAAGGGGATGACAATACACTTTTTGGCATTGAGCTTCAGGCCATGGCTTTGACACCATGCATCTGTCTCAGTGAGGCCCTTTTGTAGTATGTCCACATCGTTAGGAGTTTCGATTATGGCTTCTAGTTTGCAGTCATCTGCAAACTTTGTTAGCCAAAGACCTTCTGTGTTAGCCTGCACTTCAGAGAAGTAGATACCAAACAGGAGAGGACCCAGGATTGAACCCTGTGGTACTCCACTTGTCACTGGTCTAAAGTCAGATTTGGAGTCTGCTACTTTCACAGTGTGGGTTCTGTCCATGAGCCAGTTGGCAACCCATCTTGTGACATAGGGATTTATACTTAGTTTAATGAGCTTATCTATAATTCCAGAGTGGGGGATGGTGTCAAAAGCCTTGGCGAGATCTAGATAAGCTGTGTGAACCACCTTACCCTCATCTATGGCTTTGGTGACTGCTTCAAAGAAGTCAGTCAGGTTTAGGAGATATGATCTGCCTTTTACAAGTCCGAACTGGGTAGGGTCCAGAGTTTGGCAATTACCAATGTCTTTGTTTATGAGTTCCATGATGATATGTTCCATGGCCTTGCAGACCAGGCTCATCACGCTAATGGGGCGGTAGTTCCCGGGGTCCATCATGGCTGGCCCTTTGTGGAGTGGGATGACCGTTGCAGTGTGACATTCAGTGGGCACAAAGCCTGAGTTGAGGCTATGATTGAACATGGTACTTAGGTAGGGTGCCAGTGCATTCTGTAGTTCATGTAGAATGCAGCCTGGGATATGGTCAGGTCCCATGGATGCTGTGTTCTTGGCTTTGGAGAGTGTGTTTTTTCCTGTGCAGCTGTGATTATAGGAATTTTGCATTCTTCCAGTATAGAGATGGGCCCTCTAGGGGGTGAAAGTGGGGTAAAGATAGCACTGAACCTATCTGCCAGGATGTTGGCAATATCAGTTGGTTCTGTATATTTAGTGCCATTGTGCTGTAACTCAGAGCAGATCTGAGTGCTGTCATTGAGATTCTTGACATAGCTATAGAATGCATTGTGGTTGTCTTTAGAGTCAGTGGCAATTTTGTTTTTGTAACTAGCTTTGGAGGATTTTAGGAGGGATCTCAGCTTCTTACTGAGGTTGACCAGGGAGTTCATCCAGTCATGGGATTTTACTCTTTTTTGCAACTGTTTCTTTCTTCTGTTGTAGAGTTTGTTTATGGCAGAGGACCATCAGATTGGCTTCCTTTTTTTGGAGGATAGCATGATCCATGCACTCGTGTAAGTGCTTATAAAGTGCATTTGTGTAGGATTCAGCAGTCGTACCTTTATTGTCCGTCTGCATGGGTGTCATGAAGTTTGCCACTTCTGTCTTAAGAAGTGTGAAGTTTTACCGCATTATTTTATTTTTCTGCATACTTATACTCAACGGCAATGTTATTGTGTCTTCTTTGCAGAAAGCTACCTATTATTAATTTCATGACTTTGGAATAATAGATTCTCACTGTTTGTAGAAATCCAAAGGATCTTGCGTCAATGCATTTGCTAATGTACTTGTTGAATTATGTAAAGGGATTATAAAACAGAAATAAAATGCAAATCCAACAGCAGCAATGAAATACTTGCGGAAGTTATGTTATCATCCATATCATGCAAATCAAGCCATGATAGCAGTGTGACCCACATCTTTCACTTGTGCCACATTATGCCTCAAGGGGTAATTATTTAGAATATTAAAATAACCCCTGCTAATATCTTACTGGTTTAGGATAAAGTAGCACCATGCTTGAGAAGTAGACGTTACACCAGCTCTGTGATAAAAATGAAAATAGTTTAGTAGATTGATATTTTATGGCTCTCCACAGAGAAACTACAAAGTTATGTGGACAGTATGGTAGGTACAGTATACTGTTCCTCAAAACTGGAGGGAGTTTTTCACAAACATATTGTGCTGCTTTTAGAACTTGGCTTTGTATACTACAATTATGCATGACATCAAAGGGTATGCATATAATGTACGCTTCTAGTTCAATTAAAATATGAAGCAGAAAATGTGTCTCCTCCAATAAACTTACCAGTTTTCCTTTGCTCAGATTTGCCCTTTATTCATTGCATACCCATGGCCTTGGCAGTGTTACACTCAGTTTTATTATGCAATTGTCATGCTCTTCATGATACAACATACAAGGGATATTATCAAGAAATAAAATCAGTTTGTTCTTTTGTCTTCACAGAAACATCCTCATTGTCATAACATCATACATCTCAACTTCTTTGCTCAGGAATTTAAGACAAATATAAAAGTAATGGTGGGGGTGGGGGTTAAAAGCACAAAATCCACAAGAGTTTATAAATGTTACACTAATTCACTTCAAATTTTAATGGAATAATATATTTAGTACCAACATGCATTTTATGAATAAGAACTATGAAACTCCGACATTAATGACTGACTATAATCTTCAGTGATTTACCAGAAAATCAAAACTTTTACAAGGGACAATACAAAAATAGGAGACAAAATCATTGATGTTCTTTAAAATTATAGACAGTTGAGAGGTATGTACCATACTGCTAATTCAGTTCTGCTAGATGAAATATATACAATTTAAGTAGGTATCTTTTAAAAATGAAAATATCTGCACTGACATATGAAACAAGACAAGAGAATCTCCAAATGACAAGAATCAAACAATGTAAATGAAGGGCCCAATAAGTTCAATGTTGCAAATAGAGGTTTAGCGAGGGAATTCAATATCCTGGATAGCACTCACAGTTGTTATCCACCTGTAATGGCAGCTTGCAAACTGTCATACATTTCTAAGAACAGTTTGTTTATAGAAAGCTTGTGAACTTGTTTTATTATTATTATTATTATTATTATTATTATTATTATTATTATTATTTTTATTATTATCATCATTGTCGTTATAATTTTTATCACTTAATTTGAATTTTGTAAACAGTCAAACATTTTTTTAAACATATGGTACTACCTTACATGCTGGTAACTGTGGTAGGTACGTCATTCACCCCATACTTGTTATGACACCAGATGCAATAGATGCATGATTCGGGCACTACAGACAACAATTCCAGGTGTTACATAGAGTAAGTGAGCAGACAAGGTAGGATGCCAGTGAGCAACACAAGACAGCCATCCTACAAATCAGGTGTTTTCAACTGATGGGAAAGTAGATCAGAAACAGTGATACTGATGGAAGAGAACTCAGTGTACATTAACTTAATCAAATGAGGTATTTTCTGCAGTGAAGCACATCTATTATAGTTCTTTGGACTGAGCAAAAGCTGGGAAGCTGACGGTATATTGATTTAGACATTGTCAAAATAAAGGCCAGTGGGTTAGCAGTGATTGTAAATATTTTGGGACCACATCTTTCAGAATGTATCCTAAATTATCTGCAAGTGCATTTCTCAACTTTTCTTCACCATATTGTGTAAGACAGTGTATCATAAATGCAACAAAATCATTATCATGTGATCAATGTTGAGAATAGAAGCACGAAACTCAGTAAATCCACAGCAGCAGTGTATTCAATGGCTACAGATTAGAGATCATTATAAATCATTACATGTGTCTTCTAAACAGCATTGGGCAGTTTCATCTTCCTATGGAAAAAGAGGGTTTGAGAGTTTAATTGTGTGCTTTATCTCATAATACATGTGACACTTGAGAGGGATGCTTACAGAGGCCAGAAACTTCAATTCTAATAGCTACCACCCCTTATAAAAACAGAACTATAACACAAGATCTGCTTGCTGTAATGTTTCTCTCAAAGCATGAAACAGTACTTTGCAGGGTTCTGGAATTTTATGGCAATTCAAATGAATTGGTCATATTGAGACTTTCTACACATTTCTCTTTTCTTTCAAAACTGCTTCATGCCATGTGCCTCCATACGTGTTTATGCTGCATATAATGCCTGTGGGGATTACGGCAATAGGTGTGGAATGTAATCAAGAGAAAGATAGTGGTTCATCACATCAGATGCACAGCTCAGGAGTCAGGCTTGTGATTAAGTCACTAATGATAGCCATTCTAATGTGAGATTACTAATGAAGTGTTGCTGGGTTTTGATTTTAAAGATTGAAATTGCAGTACTAGGGGAGTTTTTTCTCTCCAAGCTTCGACAGTCTTAGTGTTGGTATATATAACTTGCAAGGGGCAAGGGCGAGTATAGCCTCTCACATTGAGGTGCACAGAGCTTGCTCACTGAAAAACACGTTTTTATAGGAAGGCTATCTGCTTGCAAATGTTGATACCTTATGTGATCACAGTTTTTAGCAATGATGACAAAAGGTTTGCACTTCATTCAAGAAGCCTCACAACTCACATCATTCAAATTGTTACCAAAAAGTTGCATCAAATAATAATAAAGACTGAATTAAAACAGCTACTAGCTGAGGGGGAACTTCTAGCACTCCCAACAGACATTCTCTTTAAACATATTTGTTGGTTACTGCAGATTTCTAATTGAGATATATTGGTGGTTTCATTTTAGAGGAAATTGGCATGCTCATCAAAGTTCCTCTATGACTCAGAATAAAAGCAAGAACAATTAGTTCCTAAAACATCACAGACTCCACCTTGTAGTGTCATTGGCAAACTGACCCCTGAAATGACTAAGAATAAGAACTTACATGATAAGATGGAAGTGATAATGCAATCGGTGGCACAAGAAACATTTGAAGCTATTCTGATAAAAATGCAAAAGGTCAACTCAGTGCTGTAACTATAAAATGTCCACATTGAGTGGAGACTGTTGGAAACAGAAGATTCTCTGTCCTTCCATTTCAGCCATATGGTGAACACAGACTCATTGAAGAATTCATGGATTGGCAGATGTGGAAGCTTGTCTTGATATTTTGCAGAGCAGACACCTTGACCAAGAGGATTGGAGAAGACATAACAACAAAATATTTTGAGGAAAATTCACAAAGGAGAAGAATTTAGACTTCAAAACATTTACCTTATGAAGTTAACAGACTGGACTGAGCTCCAGCTTTCAGATAACTTGGTCAAAAGGTGTACAGGGTGTTTTTGCCAAGATTAGTAAGGGAGTGTTTTCCATGTCGGCTGTTAGTGCATCTATGAAGTTACAATATCAAGCACAGGCTCTTATCTTCTCTGTGGTTCCCTGGTAAAATGATTTCCATATGGACAGCATAAGTGCTTGCAGAGCAAGATTAGTGAGATGAAAGAAGAGTTCAGCTGACTTCATTTTGGCCAGTGATGAAAATGTACAAGCCAGAGGGCAAGAGGTATGTATCGCAGAGTATAGTAGTTTTAAAAGTGCAACCACCTATGGAGCTCCTTAACCACCACAGAAGATGCTGACCAAAAGCTGAAGGTTGTAGGTCAAGCTACATCAGGAAAAAAAAAACTACTCACATTGCTACACTGGTTAGTAAGTAGGAGGTGTCAGTACTGAAGGCAGAAAATGCATAAGTGCCAGCAGTGGAAGTAGCTAAATTGACAGAGAGTTTCCAGAGTTATGGAAGTGACTCAAGGATGAATGTTTTGGGTTGCTGAATTAAATGGTAGACATATGAGCCCACCCTTGCTTCAAGACAGTGAAGGTGCAAAGATATGTGGACATATTAGATGGTAATTTAGGTGAGACTTTTTTCAATGTACAAGTTGTTCCCTAGATGGCAGAAGTTTCACCTCCTTAATTGCATGTGGATGTGAAGTAAATGAAGTGACAGCTAACTGTATGGAATCATCCTGAACTTTCCTGGGTAATTGGCATGTCATAGTTTACACATTATCACCATCACCATCATTATTAACCTGCCTTTTTCCATTTTCTACATGGGATCAGGGTATTGCATCAACTGTCACTGTCTCTCAATGCAATGCCACTCTCCTACCTTCTTCAGCAGTCATATCCAACTGTTACAGGTCTACTGTCACACAATCTATCCAACTCCTTGCTGGATGCCATCTTTTCCTCTTGCCTTTTTTAAATCTGTCTTAAATTTTTTCACCAGATTATCTTCTACTTTCCTGCACATGTGCTCAAACCACCGACATCTCTTCCATTTGCCCATTTCTTCAATTAGATCTTCTTTGGCTTCTGCTCTGATGCCCTCATTTCTTCATTTGTCCCATAGTGTACATCCTACCACCCATCTCAGGCACTTCATCTCCATCACTTGTAGCTTCCTCAACTTCTCTGCCTTTACTACCCAGCTTTCTGTACCATACAGTTCTAGTGTTTACAAGACTGTTTTGTACATCTTACATTTCAGCTTCTTTGACATTTTTATGTCATACACTACACCTGACGCATTGTGCCATTTAGCTGCAGCCCCTCTGATTCGTGTTTTGACTTCCTTGTTCATACTTTCCATCTACTCAACCAACCCTTCCAGATACTTTAATCTATTAACCTGTTCCTCTGTTTTCTCTTCTGTCTCAATTCTCAGCTTCTTCTGATTTCCCCTGTTTGCAGCCATTGCAACTGTCTTATGTGTACTCAATTTCATCCCATGCGTCTTCAATTTTGCATTCCATTCCCTATTCCCTGCTGAAATCCTTGTTCAGAGTCTGCCTGTAATGCCACATTATCTGCATATAGCAACTTTGGTGATCTGTCCCTCTCACCCATTTGCTAATGTAGCCCATCACCAGTAAGGACAGCAGTGGGCTCAAAGCTGAACACTGATGTACACCACAGACCCCCTCTGTGAATCTGAACACTGTTCATACTTGAGTCTTTGTTCTCCAATCATCTGGGATGCACCTTTGTCTCCATGCTGCTATGAGTACCATAGGAAGCCATTTCTCACCTATCTCATCCAACATCTTTATCATATCTGCTGTAACCTCATCTGGGTCTGCTACTTTCCCTGACTTCATTTTCCTTAGTGCTGTTCTTACTTCTTCTATGGTGGCCTCCTCCTCTTTTTTCATCATAAGCTGTGCCTGGGGCAGTACAGTTTCTGTGGAGCTTTCTTCATGCAGACGCTGCTGAAAGTACTCCTCCCATCTGCCTTTGATGTTGTGTGGACTGCAGAGCTGGTTGTTGCTGGCATCTGTTATGAAGGGAACCTGACTATCGTCTTGATTTTTTTTTTTTCGTGTGTCTTTGCCTTGCAACCTCATAGAGCTTTTTTGAGCCATCTATTGAGTCACTTTCCAGAAGCTGATAGAGTGCCTCTGATGCCTTCGTGTTAGCTATTGTAACTCCTCTCTTATCCTCTTTATTAGCCAACAAGGTATTCATTCTTAGCCTAGTCCATCTTGTTCTATCTCCCACTTTTTCCTGCACTCCTTATTTCTTTTGATGGCTTCTTGGACTTCTGCATTCTACCATCAGCTCTCTGTATGTATCTTGCTTCCATACATGACTAGGCTGCATATCTGTTCTTTAGTACTTATACATGCAGTTTTGATGTGCTGCCATTTTTCTTCAGCTCCACATTTTTCCTTTTCTTTCTGAGTTGCTGGAGCCTGAGTAATTCCCTGATCTCTTGTGCTGTTCTCTCCAATCAGCTTTCAGGTCTTCGGCTTTGTCTTTGTTGATGTTAAAGCCTTCTCTGGCCACTGCTTCCAGCTAATTTTACTGGGCATGACTTTGCAATCACTGAGTTTACTGCAGTGCCCTTTTCTTACTAAGAGGAAGTCTACCTGAGTTGCATGTCAGCCACGCTTGTATATGATCTTGTGACTCTCTCTTTTCCTGATCTATATATTGGTCACCATCAAGATATTTGCCAGACAGAAGTCTAAAATGGCTTCTCTTTCTTTATTCCTGTTGCCTATCCATGTGGACCCAGACCAGTTCATGTTGTCTTGCTTTAACTGGAAGGTCCTGAAGCTGCAGTCTAAATACACTCTTTTCCTCACTACTGCAACCATGCTGTGGGGTGCGAGGCATAGACTGAGATTATGAAAACTGTCCTTCCCTTGCAGAAGCTGGAAGGGTGCCTCTAGAGTCTAGTTACCACGAGTCTATTACTCATTCTAATGAATTCCTTACTATTGTCTGAAGCCTGTCCCTCACCACAATTCCCACATCATCACTTTCCTGCCTGTCCTTCTCCTGAGTAATAGACTCTGGATCCCAAGCCAAGTGGCTTTGCTGCACTGCCCTTCCATATTATCTCCTGAATACTTAGGATATCCAGCCTCTTCTTTACCGTCATGTCATCCACTCCCATGGTGCATCTTAACAGTGTGCCATCATGGAGTGTAGCAATTATAAATTCATGTTTGACAGGTTGATCGGTTTTACATCCAGCTTTCATTCAACAGAGGTAATCTGATCTAGCCAACTGGACACTGGCATGCCAGTAGCTGATTGACCCAAGGCTGATGGGCTTTATTGTGAGTCCACTGCTTATAGGCACTTGCAAACCTCCCACTATTAGACCCTTCCCACCATTAACATGGTCCCTGCATTGGTTGGAGTATGCGGGGTTCTCAACCCACTTATCACTATTAAATACCTATGCCTAGTTTTGGTGATATTAGGATGACCAAATAACCTAGAGCCAATATTTTCACCTTCATGTGGCTAGCCATGGCATGTAGTTTCTGATGTATATTCTCCTCTGAAGAAGGTATTATGCACCATAGTTGATGCCAAAGTGGTTGCTCAATATAAGCCTTCTCCCTATAGGGAGTATCATCCAGAGACTGTGCTGCTGCCCACAACTCCATTTTTGGATGAATTTTAGGTAGAAATACTAGGCGTGTTTTTGGAAGGCAGTTGGAACCCTATAGAAACACAGGGAGAGTATGCAAACAACATACATGTATTTGGCAGACATCAGGTTTGAACCTTGTACTCTATGCACAGAAAGCAACAACCTTAACTATTATGTCCCCCAGTCTCTCTACCACTTATAACTCATTTGCAAACCATATTTCTGTGCAGTTTTTGTCCCAGTGCTAAAAGCTAAAAGAATATTAATATGGGTTTGGGAAGGACCATGGACATTACTGCTTGCCAGCATGTGATATTCAAGCAACTTAAATATAGCACTGTAGAAGATGGCAGAAATTCCAAAAGACTGTTAAAGACACTAGAGTCATGCATGATGCCCATTCAGCGCAACAAAAGCACGTGGATGGCATGCAAGCAGTGGCATTCAAGATAAACAGGATGACTGAAAACACTATAGAGTTATCAAATGCAGTACACAGAACAATAATCCTGAAATGGAAATGTAAGATTTTTCTATGCCTTTAATGATAGAAGCAAATAAAGTAAAGCATATGCTTTGGTAATAGCTAATAGCTTGAGTGCAGATGGATGAAACATTCCTCCAAGATTCGCAGTCTAAGTTTCAGTGTCAGCAATTACAGTAGCTGGTCTTACACTTCTAATAATGAGCCTTTCCTTAGGTATGGCTGAGGACATTACTGCAGTTACTCAACATACATGGGTCTCATAACGTCCCTTGGAAGTGCTGTATGCATCCCTTTATCTGCACTCTTAAGTATGAAATCTTAAAGTTATGCATCTGGTATTAGTTTGCATGGCATGCTTTATACCCTAAACACACGCACCAAATATTTAACATCCATTCCTCCATACTTTATGTAGAGGAAGTACATTTCACATAGCTTTTCTTACCTGCATGATCTCATTATGTACCTTTCAGCCTGCAGCCATTAAAATAGGCTTGAAGTCCTTTGAAAATTAGGCTCATCCAGCCAAAAATCTCGTCATCTAATTTGCCTAAAATCTGAATACCAAACACACCCTGCTTCCAGTTGGAATGTGGGATTGTACTCAGATACACGTGTTTAGAAATACAGAGTCATAAAAATAATGGAAAATTTAAGCATATTATCAAGGAGAAAGTGTAAAATCTGTAGACATTAATGAACTGTATGACAAAATTCTACCATAAAAGGTCATTTATTTTTGCAAAAAGAAAGAAGTAACAAAATATGTCCTCTTTCTTTAAATTATTAGTGCCATGAGAGTGTTGATCAAGTAGTATGGTTTTCTGTATACTAGACAGCATCAAAAAGTATGTGTGACGAGGAAGGATTCAAAAAATTGAATGAAGGATTAACTCAAGTCTGAAAACATGATTCTAAATATAGATATATCGTGCAGGGCTAAACCAGGTTTGAAAACAGAAAAATTAATCTAAAGTAAGAGCAGCTGGGCTAGCTATTCTCAAAGCTGTCCTAACATGTTAATGATAAATGCTTTATTATTGATCTGTTGAGTAAGTGTCCTCCCACCCTTCAGTCTCATTAGAATGTCATAGTATGCCAGATAACTTACATGTGAAGCTTTGGCAAATATCCTTGTATTCTTAGACAATAATTGGACAATCTGCCTGGACACATTTTCATCTTAATGGTTATAACCTTATAATAGACTTGTGTTTATATTTTTTTATTCTTTCAAATTGTCAAGCAGAGGATATCATTTCCAGATTTGGGTTTCATAGTTCTATGATGTTTTTGAAGCATCTCTCAGCATCAAAAGAGGAAGCTGGGTCTGGTCTTACTCTGGTTGTAGAATGATCTGATTTTTGATAATAGGCATGGAGACTTGACACAACCCTTCCTCCAATTCTGAAGTCCAACAAGCATACCTTGCAAATTTGCATGGAAGTTAATACCTATGGCATTGATTTCAGTGGATAATATACATGTGGTATTTGGATTATACTATTCTGTTGTTGTTTTCTGAATTATGAAATTGTTAGAATAAAGAGACTACTCATACTGTTTAGATTAATTCTTTTGAGTATCTGAGAAACTGTTCCTTAATGTCATGGTGGTTGATTCTGACCTGTGTACTAATTCCTTATGGGGTTCCAGGGCTACAACATGCATATTCTTCCAGCATATTTGGGTAGAATGATTTGCAGTAACTTTCAGTCACTCAGTGCTGCAAGTCTGATGGTAAACTTTCTTCAGCCTTCTATCTTATATAGGCGGGTTAATAACAGTAATCCTATGACACACTATGTAACTAATTATAACCATTGGCTCACAGGTAGTGAACACTTATCTGGCTAGCCTTACTTGCATTCGTCATTTTACAGATTATTTGCTGCTTTCTTCTGTCAACAGATATCCCATTTGTATGCATTTGTGCAGTTTTACGTTCTCTTCCTGGTAAAAACAGGTATGGAGTGAGGCATAATTTGGATCTTCTAAAACATGATAATCTTGTAGCATTATTTATTATGTATACTTAGTGAATAACTTTTGTTTCACTACCTTTATTTGAGGTATCACCTACTGCTCTTTCCTGCATTGTTTTAAGCCACAGTGAATAACCTTTGTTTTCACTACCTTTATCCAGTGTATCTCCTGCTGCTTTTTACTGCATAATTTTAAGCCACTCTGGTAAAATCATTAACTAAAAGAGAATTTTGTAGTTGTCAGAAGATGGTATTGGCAGTGACTAACGTAAATAACATGCTTTTCTTAGGAATCAGGTGAGTGGATTACCCTATTCAATTGCTCATTGGCATATATGTTTAAGAATCAGAAGATCCGGGTGTTAAGAACCAGCCATGATTCAAATATTTGCACTGTGGATAATGCTTGGAATCCTTGTGAGATAGGCTACCCAAACAATTGCAGAATGCCTCTGACAGAATCAGTAGGGCCCATATAGATATTGCTCTGTTTCAAGAAGATAAATTAGAAAAAGTTGATATAATGGAACTGAAGCTTTAAATAATCCTCACCGATTGCTGTCCCACTAGTAGGAAAAGGATCAGTTTGTACCATTAGAAGAGAGTTTGGGTTAGTGTAATCTCTTGTTACAATTGGATTGCAGATATATTTTGCCCTTCCATTGACCCCTTTGAGTTAAGTTTCTTTAGGACTCTTGATATGGGCTTTATTTTGTGAAAGTTAATCATTTGGATGGCCTTCTTTAAGGCTTCTTCTCCATATAAAGTTTTTTTTTTTTTATGGGAGTCTTCATTACTACAATAAACAGGACACTCAGCAGATTTCAGGGGACTGAAGAGTAGCATAAGAAGCTAATCTCATTTGTGTCTGTAGTTCATTACTCTGGGCCTGTTTGATACCTATTTGAGAGGGTTTATTGGAGGCTACAAAATTCAAGTATTGTTTTTTTTTTCTCTAGGCCAATACGAACAGCACATTAGACAACACTTTTCTCTTATAACAGTCTGGTCTAATGTTAGAGAACAGCATTTGAGAACAACATATTTCAGAGTATGCATCAGTAGACTGTACTGTCAAGCATTCCAAGGCCTCTAGAGGTAACTTCTTGGTATGTAGATTATTTAATAAGCAAGAATGGCAAGTAAATGCTGTAGCTGGACTCCTGACTTTTTTCTTTGAATCTCACTTATGTGGAGCTTTCTGAACTGTATTTTACATGATTAACCCTCAAACAATGACTGGATGGGAAATAGAAAATTCACCCAAGGGATCACTTCTGTGGCATTGCTTGACAGGGGCACAGGAAAATACTTTTCTTGGGTGGCGAAAGCCAGGGAACCTTTTTGGCTAGGCTTATATGGGCCCGAAGGCCAATAGCCTAGTACCTACCTATGAACCGACCTATAAGCCATATTTTAATCATAGCGGCTCACCAAAAAAGCGAAAGGATTCAAAACATCACCTAGAAGAAAGGTGATGTAAAGTAACGTCAGTCCAACTTGATGCACTAGTGCAGAGTTGCTAAGTTCAAATCAAAGTGTTGCAGTAAAGATTATGAATCTCAGTATTAAAAAAGGTTAACTGGTCAAAGCAAGACTGAAAGAGATATGGTGAGGAATTTGTTGGCAAGATACAGAATAATTTTCTCTGCCTTTACATTAGAACTCTCTCTCTCTTTCTCTGATCACGGCAGTGTTTGTGCTTAGTGAAATTTTGGCATTGATTCAGTGTGCATATAAACAAGCTGCCAGGTAGTAAAAAGAGTTCAATAGACTTATATAAGCTGATTTTGCAGAAATTATTGTGTCGTCTAACTAATTTTTACGAGAACACACTTTTGAAGGTCTTTCTGCCTTTATGACTGGACAAGACTGAAGCCCCTATTTTATCTCTGCATCTTTTACTCAACATCTGTCTTCCAAAGGTAGTCTTATGGGGGTTAGAAGGACCATTAGTCACTGGCTGCTTATTCTGTATAATGATTAAACGGATTCATTCTCTGTTGTTTCCTTGTCGTCATTATTCAGAAAACTGTTAATACACTAGATGTAGATTTTTGTCCTTTTAATTTCAGTTATTATATTTTCTTACCTATATTTTAGGCAGTAAATCTCCATTTAATTTGGTGCTCTCAAAGCAAGAGTGATTATCACAAAGTCTTTAGTCTACCTAATCAAAATCTCTAGTGTTAGCAGGCAGGGAAAGTCCCTGTTTACATTTTGACTTTGTCCTAGTTATCAAGCGTTATCTTTGTCTTACATTCACCAGCTATATACAAGCTAAGAGGTTATTTGATACTTCTTGTTTTCCTTTGTGGATGACTCTGTAGTGATAGTAAGGGATACCATCCAGTTTTTTTACATGTAAATCATTAAATCCTTGGCACAACTTACAGAGATCAGCACTACTGCATCTTTGTATACAGTGCCCCTTATGGTTTCAGAAAATTAGCTCAGCATGGTAGCAGAATGAGGACACGCTTCTCAAGATAATTACATCTGTCTGTTAGCATCTATAAAATTGCTCTGTAGTTTCTGGAGTTGTTGTGCTACTGTAAAAATAGAAATTCTCTCTTATTAATGTTGTACTATAGAAGTCATTTACCAATGGTTCCTAATTAGTTTCTTAACAATAATGCTGCTCTTGATTTAGCATTTTCCTGGAAGAAAAAATCTGCCGCAGCTAGTGAGAATTAATTCTTTCTGAGACCTGTTAATGGCAGATAGTGGGTTCCACAATCTATAGTCATAGACATTGCATCTGTCCTTAGCCTGATATTAAGAAGACTGGCATCCTGCTTTCTGTCATGGGGCCTACATTTAATGGATCAATTCTAGATGACGCATTTCTCCAAAAAAACCCTCCTTCAGGATCGAGGATCTTTGTTAGATATGTCTTGATTTTTATGCATGTTGAAAGTTTTATTGCCCTCTTAGACAAACATTTTCAAACTGGATACTTTATTGAAAACTTGTGGAGACAGATTAGCAACATACTGACTCTGATCCTAGGCAAGCAAGCAAAGGTATAAATGCAGTTCTTTCCTCTTGTTTCTAATGTCTTAGTGTTTAGGCATGCAGACTTTAGATCTTTATTTATTCTAACTGGAATACAAGAAGCTAAGAGATTGTTCAAATGGATTATGAATTGGATTATGAATTCTCCAAAGTGGGATGGTCCTCGCAGCTTGACCCAGTGGATAGATAAGGTCAAGAAGAGATTATAAGTAATTAGGTCTGTTACAGAATCATCATACAGGGTGTATTAACATTTGGTGCCTAATGGAGAGGCAATCTTAGATATTTTTTCTCTGACTTAATGGCAAGGGACTTAGTGGTCCACAGTATGGTTAGGCTAATATTTGTAGATCCTCCATTACCACTTCATACCAATTGAGTGCCATAGGAAAGGTGGGACAAAGAGGGTACCTGCTCAAGGTGCAAAACTGTAGGAAGTGCAAACGTTTTACAGCTTATAAGTCGCCATTAAAAAAAAAAACAAAGCAAAAAAAAAAAAAAAACTGTAACCACTTATTAGCTTGTAAATTGTCTAACTATTAGATATGTGCTATTTTAGAGGTATGTTGAGTACCTTAAAACAATATAGTTTTAACAGTGTATGCAGTTTGTCGTTTTTTGTTTTTTAACTGTGAAGAATCTGCTTTTATTTTAGAGGAAAACCATCTTTAAAACAAAAAACATGAAGATGACATTTAGAGTAATAAATGACCATGATCACAATCCCAAAATAAGACCTTATAAGTTACCAGCCTAAAAAAATGGTTTGTGCAGTGGAACAGTGGATGCATAAAGCATGTGTTGCCCTACCAAATTTCCTTGATATAAATCTTTACAATATGCACAGGTTAACATATTTCTGCTCATAATGTACTCTGCTGTGGGTGGTAATTAGTGGAGTCTACTCATTTTACATGTATTGGTAGTATGTTTGTTCACAAGACATAGAGGTTGGTGGCCAGGCTGATGGCTAACATTTCATACATCACAATGCCCCCTCAATAAATATATATTTTTTGATGCACTAGTAAGACCCCTCAGCTTCATGAGGAATATTTTTATCTATCTTGATATAGCCCCTTGACACAGACAGAGCATCTTTAGAATTGAAAACCCATTGTGGTAAAAGGGATCACTAGACAGAACTGAGAGATTCAGTTAATACATTAGAATATGTTTGTAAAATGTAGATAAGACTCCCAAGGTGTGATATTGTGTTACTGAATTTGGAAGATAATCAGAGAATGAATGGAAAGGGGGGAGGTGAGTGAGACTGGAATGAAAACATTGGCTTTAGACTACTGTGAGCTAAGCACTGGTCTTGACTGGCTAGTTAGTTGACAATATCTCCTAGGAACCTCTGGTGTCAGTGAGATTTTCATTCTGTTTGTAGAATTCAATGTATTTGTAATGGACTGGATTCCCTTCAAGCATAAGATTATCAGTTGTAGATAGTTATCATTATGTTGCTGCTAAACATATTTAGTTATTTATTTATTTATATGTGTATTTGTAGTCTGTCTGTCTGATAAATGGGTAAGTAGACTGGTACAAAACCCTTTTCCGTCATAATACTAATAATCAATACATGAAGTGTAAAACTTTATTTAAAATATAAATGGAAGCACAATAAGTGAATAACTGCCATGAAGAGGTGCAGAAGAAGATGCAGGGAATCCAAAACTAATTATTACTTTATGTCATATTGCATTCTTTAACAATGTCCACAAAAAAATTGCTTTCTTCCAGAAAATTGCTAGGAGACACACTTTTAGCCACAAGTCATCCACTCATCCTCCCATCATCAAAGGTGAGTATTTTCCTTCTCAAAACTAAGCTTTAAATTAATAAGAAAACTACTGGAGTAGCTATATATAGCTGAAACTCCAAATCTGCCTTCTTGAATTCTACATTTTATTTTAAATGTCTGCTCCTTATATTGCAAAACCTCTCACACAAGTTCAGGTTTAGTTAGACTCAGAGGTTTACTCAGTGTTCTTAAAACAGGTGCAATTAAAGTCTTTTTTTTTTTTTTTTATTCCAAGTGAAAATATAGACAACCTGTGGACAAATTATAACATACATACAAAAATGTATAATATTCAAGTAATCAAAAGTTAATTATTTTTTTTAGTGCTCCTAAGACAGGCACAATGGCTGGTATTCTGCACCTACTGAAGTAGGTGTTTAACCGAATAAAATATAAAGTCATAGGCACCCAGCACACACAAAATGTTCAATATCTGCATGCCCGTCAATAAATTTGATGATCCAGTGTTTCCTCCTTCAGTAGTAAAACTTGGAATGTGCTACCTCCAGAGACAGAAACTATGAAAGACAAATGAACATTTAAATCCCTTCTGCCCTCTCACCACACTAGTGATATCACCTAAGTCATTAATTTCCTTAATAAGGCACCCGCATGTAGCACTTGATATATCCCCAGATTTACTATTCCTCTGTGTAGGACTAGCTTAGTCCTGCATGGAGGTGGCCATTTAGGAGCAGGACAGCAGTGCGCCATGCATAGTAATGAGGTGTGCTGCCTGAGCTCCTAGGCTTACATTGAGCATGTAAGAGTGCAGGGGGCATGTCTGAGAACAGAGCTCTCAGAATATACATGCCCCCGCAATGAAGATCAGCAGAATGGGGTATGAAATGAGCGAGACAGCTCATAGGTGACCTCATATCCCCACCAACAGTCCCCCTTGTGTACAACAGCAACAGTATATATAAATAAAATGAAGAAACCCTTTATTTTTTTTCTAAAATACCATTATAGCTAACTGTAGGTGCGCGGGTGTGCCCATCGCTTAGCTACGGTTAATGCAGCTTAAATGGCTGAAGAGGATAACAAGGAAGATATATGCAAATGAAGCCACATAGCAATAGTGTAGTGGGCAGAGCATTCACCTTGCGAACAGCCATTCCTGGTTCGAGTCCCACTGCAGCACATTCCATGCAGCACATTTATCATTCTTGTAAGAAAAGTGCAGTCCAGGTCTGAACTGTCTGCAAACAGCTAAAGTTAACTTTGAACCTAACACCACTCTTAAGTATTCAACTGCAGTACCACCTTTATCATTCTTGTAAGAATAGCACAGTCCGGGTCTGAACTGTCTGCAAACAGTTAAAGTTAACTTTGAACCTAACACCACTCTTAAGTATTCAACTGCGGTACCACCTTTATCATTCTTGTAAGAAAAGTGCAGTCCGGGTCTGAACTGTCTGCAAACAGCTAAAGTTAACTTTGAGTATGTGTCTACCTGTTTGAGTTGATATTCATTTTCCCCTGGGGAGCACTCTGCTTTGGATTGTAAGCAGCCCCACCTCCCCACTACACACAATCACACACACACACACACACACACACACACACACACACACACACACACACACACACACACAGCTTCCACTTTCTGTCTTATTCCCTTCTGTTAGCAAATAGTATCCATAACTGATCAATACTGTGTGTTTGTCAATTTAAACTGAGACCACAGTAGCCTACTGATGCAAGGTTATCCTGTTTTTCCACCTGAGAAATAGTTATGAAATGACTTACAGTTTCAGAGCAGTCCTTGATCAGTTGTGATTGTTTCTTAAACACAAACTTGTCTTTGCTTTGGCTCATTAGCAGCAGTACAAAGAACTTCCTGCTCACACCCTTGTTCTCCACTCCCCCTTCCCTGTTTATTACCTTAAGACAATCCAAAGTTAATAAATATTACCTGTGGCAGGCACCATTTTTAAAACTACAACCACCCTTGTCTCACCCTCACTCATCTCCCCTCCCACCAGCTCAAGAACCATCCCTATGCACCCCCCACATATTCTACCAACTATATTACTCAAACATAAAGCATCCCTACAGCTTAACATAGTAACCCTCACACCATACCTATTACCCACAGAGCACAATCATAAAGTTTCCCTTATAAACAAACACATTCAAAAACTGAGAAAACTAATAACCTCATGCATATCAAAACTAGCTCTAAGTGGAGCATCCACCCCAACCCTGGCCCTATCATCTTCAACCCCAATCCTCATAATCAGACTAGAAATCACAACTTCTCCCATATTACAGCCAATAGAAAGCCAAGTGACTTCTTTCTACTAAGCCTAAATATTAGAAGTATATCCAACAAAGTCCATGAACTCCATGCCACCATAGACTTGTACTCCCCAGATATAGTCATCCTGACAGAAACCTGGCTAAAACCTCACATTACCAGTGAGCAAATACTCCCTACAGGTTACGGCATACTAAGAGTAGACTGGCTAAACAAAAAAGGAGGTGGTGTAGCTATAATATTTAAACAGCATCTAAACATCCAGATCTTAAAATCATCAGCTCCACAAATATGCAATGAAGAAATAATATATACCAACCTCAAAATAAACCAAAATAAAATCATCAACATAATTGGATGCTATTTCCCACATGGCCAAAACATACCTCCACTAGAAAACCTCCTCAGCTGGTCTACCCACCATCTCCCACAAGAAACTATAATTTTAGGTGATTTCAATATTGACTGGCAATCCTGTTCTGCAACCATCCAACCCATCATGTAAACCTTCATGGCTTCACCCAACTAGTCCAGTCGCCAACCAGGATAAATAAAAACTCCAGCAAGCACACTACCCTGGATTGGATACTAGTCAGTAAGAGCCCCCAGTCATATATAACAGACTGCTTATCAGATAGCCTCAGTGATCACTCCCCAACATTCCTACTCAAAAAATACCTATACCAAGCTAAACCTGTCATCTACCATCAAATACGTAAAAAAACTAAATTTTAACCCACACACATCCCTCAAAGAATGTAACTGGCATCCTCTAAAGTACCTCAGTCTAGATGACACAGTTGAATTTTTTAATACTACCTTCCTGAACATCCTTAATTACCATGCCCCCATAAGATTTTCCAGAACCAAAGCACAACCCTCCCCATGGCTACAAAAAACCACTAAGTCAGAAATAAAAAACAGGGATAAAGCCTGGGAGCACTGGCGCAAAACCAAAACCCCCTCAACTAGACAGAAATTCCTAGAACTACACAATAGAGTCAAAAAGCTAATAAAACAGGACACATTCCAATACTACCAGTCTGCCCTAGACTCCTCACAACACAGCCCCAAACAATTCTGGTCCTCCATAAACTCCATCTTCCACCCAGGTAAAGTCAGTACCCCTCCTCCTAACATCCCTCACTCCTCAGAAAATATTGCTACCTCATTCAACACACACTTCACCCAAACCATACTATCACTAGCTACAGAACACAACCCCCCTCCCCTCCAACCCACACCTTCAACTAGCAATCTCCCCACTGCCTTCTCTTTTTCTCCTGTACCTACCTCCAACATAAAAAAACTCTTAACTAAACTTAAACCCACCAAATTAGCAGCAGACAACCTCCCAAGTGAATACCTACAAATCACAGCTGATGCTCTGGCCTACCCAGTATCCATCTTGATTAACCAATCTCTGTCAAAAAGTTACGTTCCCACACTGTGGAAAGTATCAAATATAATTCCCCTCCACAAAGGCGGACCCTCCACCGAACTAACCAATTACCGTCCCATAGCTATTCTCTCTCCACTCTCCAAAATACTAGAGAGATGCATACACTCTCAGATCTCAGACTACCTCCTTACTAACAATCTCCTTTCCAGTACTCAGCATGGTTTCCGACCAAACCATAGCACCACCACTGCCTTACTCTCCTTTACTAACACTATCCTTCAGCATAAAAACAATGGCTATCTCTCCTCTGCTACTTTCCTAGACCTATCTAAAGCATTTGACATGGTCCCATACAAGCAACTTATCTCTGTCCTCAATAACCTATCCTTCTCGCAATCAGTCACCAACTGGTTTCAGAGTTACCTGTCTGACCGCCAACAATCTGTTGTATGGCAGAATGATATATCTCCCCAACTACCTGTCTCCATAGGGGTTCCCCAAGGATCCATCCTTGGACCCCTACTCTTCTCTGTTTACACCAATAATCTAGCCTCTGCCACCAAACATGGCACACTTATACAATACGCAGATGACTCAACCATCATCTGCTCAGCCCAGTCCCTACCAAAACTGCAAAAAGTCACACAGGAAGCCTTTTCCTCTGTTGAAACTTGGTTATCTGATGCCCAATTAATACTCAACCCAAACAAAATTAAACTACTCATCTTCCAACTCATGAAACATACTCAAAACAACTTTCACTTTAACATCACAGCAAAAGACAACACCACTATATACCCAACTGAACACACCAAATTGCTAGGAGTGGAAATAGACAATAAACTAAAATTTGACATTCACATATCCATGACCATAAAAAAAGTCCACAAAAAACTAGGAGCGTTATACAGAAATAAGCAATTTCTCACCAAAGCAGCAAAGATTTCAATAGCAAATTCCCACCTTATCTCCACCCTACTTTATGCCTCTCCAATATATACCAATCTAAGGCAATGCGATCTAAACAAGCTAGAGACCTGCTACAACAAAATTGCCAAATTCGCCACAGGGGCATCCTACCGGAGTCACCACTGTCTTTCACTTGCTGAACTGGGCTGGCTTGAACTCCCTCATCTCCTTCAGTGGTATCAACTCTCACTTGCCCACAAACTAGTAAACCATCCACTAAATGTCCCATCCCTCCAGAATCTACTCCAACCCTATCACACCACCAGACCACTAAGATCCAGCAACAAAAATCACTTGCAGATCACTAAAGCCAATAACTCTGCTCGTGAAGCACTATTCTCTTGCACCATAGCCAAATTATGGAACTCCCTTCCACCCACAATTACCTCCGTACCATCATCAAAACTTTACTAAAAGCGCACCTAAAAACATGCTAGCTATGCCCTTGCAAATCCCACTCTAATATCTTCCACCCCATCCAACCACTACCTTTCTTTCCACTCCACTAACTACCTTATTTATAGCAAGCTCAGATGATCATAAACCTAGTACTTATTATACAGCAGAAACTTCTCATTGTAACATTTGTTAATGTCTGTTATGTACTTCACAGATAAAGATTCTAGTTGTCTACTGATGTACTATGTTCTTCATCTGTAAATATGTTGTAAGTAATTGCTATGTTAAATTGTTAATCGCTATGTAATCCAATGTAACTACTGTCTGTTTATTTTAACTGTGGAGCTTTTCTCCTCGGGCCTCTGCTGAAAATGGACCTACGTCCAGTCGGACACTCCCGGTCAACAAATTTAAATAAATAATAAATAAAATTCCATTTTCCATTGCAAAGCACGTTATGAGTAATAGTAATATTTATGTTGCATAACCCACTAAATAACATATTTTCATGAACTGAAGTACTGCAGTAAATGCACATGTGAGGTGTCAGTGTCATAATGAATAAGGCACTAGTAAGCAGGTTTAAGCACGAATAAGCAGTAGTAAGCATATTAAAGCACTAGTAAGCATATTTAAGCACTAGTAAGCATATTTAAGCACTAGTATGCGAGCTCAAGCCCATTTTCATGAAGGTAAGCAATGCCTACACTGGTTAAGCAATTGTAAAGCTACCTCTCTGTAAGCAGATGTAATGGCAGGTTAGCAGTGCTTACCGTCAAGCAAAACTGCTTACAAATGCTCAAAAGTGCCTTAATCACTCAGTATCCAACGGATCTTGTTCTGCCCATCAACAAACTAAACAGCCATATAGGTCTCGAACCCAAGACTCTAGACACCACAGTTACAGCAGTTAACCACAAAGCCATCACAGAAATAAAGAAGAATGAGGAATCAGCAAACAAGTCCTCACCATAATAAAACAACACTGAACCTGTGAAAGGAGTCAGTATACAGTCATATGTTCCATAACCCACTACATAACATAAATATGTGAACTGGAGTACAGCAGTAAGCCCAGAAGAGAGGTGTAATTATAATAGAGTGTTGAAGTCCCAATAAAACAGATTGACCCCATAGAGTGTATGTACACATGAATCATGGATACCAGGCATACATATAAGGTGTAATGAATAATAACTCAATGCCAAAAAAGAATTACAATGCAAAGTCTAATGTAAGCAATGCTAACCATTTCATAGGGCAGCTTAGGAGGTGTAAGCAATGTGTAGGGCAGCTAACTCATTGTGCCCAGTGGTATACCACTTTAAACAATGCCAACCATTGGTAAGCAGGTTTGCCCATAGCTTAGCCTTTTCAAAACCTGCCAATCATGGAAAAGTGCAGGAAATCGGCCCTACTTAAACCCAAGAGGCAGGAATACATCTCATAACTGGTTGTAGCTTCCCCTTGCAGGCACTATGGCAGCAAGGGGAGAAGGTGTGCACTTTCGGGTGCAGCGCTGGTGCAGCCAGGAGTCCAAAGTCATGGCAGGACTCCTTGTTAGAGACCATGATCAGAGACTGCTGCAGGGCCAGTACCAGGCCTCCCAATATAAGGCGGAGGCCTGAGACCGTCTCGCCCATGAACTCACCAGTGCCACTGGCACAGCCCGAACTGATGAGTAGGTCAGGCACCACTATGCTGACCTGAAGCAGTGTAAGCGGGACCTCTTGAAAGAGTGACTCCAAGATGCTAGAGCGGCAAGGGATGTTCCAGTCATGTGTAAGCATCACTCCAGTATGTATGAAATAATTGCCAGCTCAGGTATATCATGGATATGTATGGCTACATATTCCTCTTATGTCCTCCACAGCTGCAATGGAGTGAGCCGTTAAACAGGAGGCCCACATCAGTCTCCTGGTGAGGTTGCAACATGAAGGCAGGTCAGTAATATTCACGCATGTACTGTCATAGGAAAGAAAAATAAAAGTAGTAGTAAATTAATTGCCAGTAAACAAACTGTATTGTTCAAAGCAAGTACTGCATGCACTAGAGAACATGGCAGGAAGAGTCGCATATTGTTTGTAAGTCAATAAAAGTGTAATAGCCTGACAAAACAGGTCTAACTGCTGGACTGCATGTGTATATCCTGGTATCATAAGATAATGTAAATATGCAATCATATAATAGTACTGTAGTATTAAGCACTGTTACCCACACCATGCACCATAATTTGAATGTGTAGGAATGCCTGTATATGAAAGGTGTAATCCCCAGAGGCCATTTAGTGCAACAGAGACACACATAGACAGTAAACAGGGAAAATGCAGACAACAAAAACTGAATAGCACATGCAACTGCGATATGAACTGTTGTTTTTTTAGCACACACAGCCACGGTTCGAATCCTGCCAGTGGTAGTAGTCTGTATACATAATCATACCCTACAACTGTACAGATATGTTCAGAATGTCTATTAAAGTGGCCCATATGTGTTGCCTATCAACCTGTCCCCCTGGGAAATCAGTGTGATGATCCCAGATGTATAGGCAGAAAACAGGAAATACAACTGATTGACACACAGCTATGAGAACAAAGCTGGCACACTAGCATCTCCCCAATACCTTATGAGACTAAGAATCCACGTATGTCCCATTTACACCACAACTTGTCAAGCTGTGGTCAGAGTGTGTACAGTAACAGAGTGAGATCTATGTGCATATTAGTAATGTTGGTACTGTGTGTGGGAACATTCAAGTAGTGCTAATAAACATTCCTCCTACAGGTCTGTCAGATACCAACACTGTGCCCAGAAATACAAGAAGGATATGCAGTTGCTCTGAATAATGAGGTATTACACATCACTGTTACCCACACTGTTCTACAACATATAACTGTCTAGGAAATCTGTATATGAGTGTTGCAATACAAGGTCAGAATGCCAAAGCACAGAGGATTAGTAAGACAGAAAGCAGATAGGAGATATACAGCAATATCTATATATCAGACACAACTGTGATGAACAGTGTTAAAGTTGTAACAGACACAGCCATGGTCTTAATCCTGGGAGTGGAATTAGGCTGCATACAGATTCATAACCCCACAACTGTACAGATGAGGCCAGAATGTCCAGTACATGTGCCCATATCTGCTGCCTATCCCCCTGTCCTCCTGGTAAGTCTGTGGGATGATCCCAGATATTTAGTCAGCAAACAGAGAATACAAGTGATTGTCAAACATCATGAGAACACACCTGTCACTGTAGCAATCCCCAAAACTGTTAGGAGAGTAAGATTTCAAGTATGTCCTATCTACACTCCTATGTTGTCAGGCTGTGACCAGAGTGTGTACAGTAACAGTGAGATGTATATGCATAATACTAATGTGTAATCTGGAACTTTGTGTGGCAACAGTTAGGTAGTGCTAACAAACATTGCTCCCACAGGTAAGTTGGATACGGACACTGTGCTGAGAAATATAGACCATTATAACCTGTACTGGTACTGTTCACTCTTGTATTGTAGGGAATTGTGAGTGTCGCAGTTTCTCTGAATAATAAAGTATAACTTGTCACTGTCACCCACACTGTGCTACATAATATAAATGTGTAGGAAAGCATGTATACATGTGTGTCAGGTCACTAAAGGTGGAAGAGGCCAATATTCTAAATATGTCCCAGCACACCAGCATGTGGTCAACACATGGCCAGAGTGTGTGCAGAAAGAGTTGGATAGCTATGTGCTAAACATCAACCCAGAATCCTGGAGTATGTGTAGAAACAATTAGTTAATGTTAACAAGCTTTCCCTCTACAGGTATACCAGGTAAGAGGTGTATACTGCAGGTAAAACTCATGTGTAATGATGATGAGAGCCATATCACTGTCCAAATTAAGGCTATAGGGTAGTGTAGTAAGACTTGTAAGGTACAGATAACAGCACTGACTAGGAAAGTAATGTGGACTACAGGAATATACTAGTTGTTAATTGACATCTTTCTCTCCACCACACCATATCTCCAACAATAATCAACATACCCACCGCAACTGGTATGTAATGACTCTGATAATATCCAATTGTTTAATAAATATTTTCATGGTTCCCATGCATGTGCTATACTGAATTATTCCAACATTTGTGGCATGGTGCCATCAATGTACCTGCATGCTATACTTATTACCACTGTGGTCCCATATATGCATGTGTTCTGTTTGCTATGCAACTGTTCCGTATCTGGTGTCTGGGTTAATGGGAATATCTATGCATGCTGTTATACCAAACCCTGGAATGTGTTGACTATTACTAACCCACATATGATGATGAAATCTAAACACTATAGCACGCTTGGGAAAGCCGGTCACAGCAGACCCACCTGTCCCACCTCAGCTGGCCATGGTACTGGGCACCAGCATGTCTGGGGTGCAACCCCTGACCTCTCTGTCCATTGGTCCTGCACCACCTTTGTGTGGAACCACATCAGCGGATGGGGCTCGCCCCCCCAGGAGTGGGCGCAGTCAGGCACCTGTCACCCATCGCCAGGTTGGGGGCGTGGTGCATAGAGAGATCGACCAGCAGTTTGTTGATCATCTATGCCAGCTCAAGGGCCACTTGTCATGATTAGAGAGTCATCCTGGCTCTGCAACTCAGCCCCCAGTGCAGCCACTGTCTGTGCTGTGAAGGTGCACTGGTGACTGCCCATGGGTGGGGAACTTCAATCCCGCTGTTGCCACTAGGCGGCTTGTAGGCTTCCGATATCCCAACACCCCTCCTCATCAAGGCGTTTACCCCCCCACATGTGTCATATACCACCAATGTATGCATCTTGTTTGTCTTGTCTGCTAACCTAGCCAAACTACCTCCACAAATATACCTACTACCCCTCCCCAACATCCCACTCTCACCTGAAAAAGAAAAAAAAGGGAGATCTGTTGTCACAAAAAATTCTCACCCAATACATAGCTGTCCATTTCTCATACATGTCCAATGGACACATGTAATCCGGTCTAATTGGCATCACAACATATTATTGTCCTCACCCCTCTCACAGGGGTTTGTGTGTCCAAATCTACCTCCAGATTCAGTGTATATGCACAGCTGTTGCTGTAGAAGAAATGGGCAGCTATGAACCTTCCCTACACCCTTCCTGCACATCCATGGCTATTTTCTATACTGTTTTCCCTCTTTGTGCCCCTTTATTTACCACTTTCCTATCAACCCCTTTGTCTTTTCATTTAAAGAAATTAGCATGGAGGTAAGTGGGAGTAAGCACTTTTAAGCAGCAGTAAGCGGGTTTAAGCCTGTTTGCATGGGGATAAACAATGCCTACACAGGTTAAGCAATTCAGAAGTTAACAGAGTATGAAAAACTGTAACCAGAAGTTAGCAGTGCTTACCTCTGCGCAAACACATGCAAACCCACTTACAACTGCCAAAACTGCCTTAATCACTCTGTATCCAATGGCCCGTGTTCTGCCCAGCAACAAACTAAACAGCCGCTGCAAGGCTCAAACCCAAGACCCTGCACACCGTAGACAAAGTGATTTATCACTAAGCCATGCCACATATACATAACCCTGATGTTTTCAAAAACATATCATCCAGCCCAGTCATGCAACAGTACAGAGAATGTATTCCAACATTTAGATGTATGCATGTGTGTAAATATAATACTACCTAAACAGATACAACATATCTATTTATATATATATATATATATATATATATATATATATATATATATATATATATATATATATATATATCAGTATATACATATATATAAATATATATGAACATATATACATGCAAATGCCTACATCGACACATGTATATGTCTACACCTATATGTCTACATATAGACTGCAAGTTACATATATGTAAGCAGATATATATCTATGTAAGTATATACGCATATAGTTATATATATATATATAT